>NC_056736.1:122763487-123034286 GCF_019279795.1 Protopterus annectens | reverse complement strand
GAAATGTACAGCATATGTATTGGTATTGAAGGTGTTAATATTACCTTATTTACCCCACCCTATAACCACCTATAACCCATTCCACGTGAAAATGGTATGTGCAATCACAATTAACACCCTGGACGTTTGTCCTGTTGGGCCATATATATTTGAATGTCTGTTGATGCATCTGCCCTGTTCATACATCCACACCCTGATGGCCTGTTGCCATCAATTATCCCTGCATGTTGTTGGACTGTGTATTTCTGTTCAAATTATGCATGTGTTATGCACGCTGTTCAATGGTGGGAATACCTGGATGTATGGTTAATGGGAATACTAATGCATGCTGTTACAACTAACTGTGAATGGTATTATATGTCACTAACCCAAACTGTCATGACATAATGCAAAATATAGAACGACAGGGAAGGCGGGTTCCAGCCGGACCCACCTCTCCCACCTCAGCTGGTGAGTGCACCTGGCACTAGTGCAGAGTCGGACCTCCTCCGTGGCCCTGTGCCACCTGCGGGTGGAAGAGCTGCAGGGGATAGAGCGCCCCCTCTGCAAGTGTGGCCGGAGGAGATCCACCTCTCACCCTCCGTAGCGTCTGGACTGTGGTGCGTAGGGAGATTCAGACTCTGTCCTTGAGCCCCACGCCAGCTCGAGGCACGGGTGGCGCAACTAATGGGCATGCCCATTGCCCCGCCTACACAGCCCCAGCACAGCCCCATCCTGGGCAGTGAAGGAACAGTGGCAACTGCCTATGGGTGGGGATATCAGTTCCACTGTTGCCATCTGTGGGCTCATGGGCTCTGGACATCCCAACCTCCATCCCCGTCAATTGTGTAACCCCCCCACACATGTCATACACCGTCCCTGTATGCGTCTTGTTTGTCTTGTCTGTTTACCTACCCAGCCTACCTCCCCAGCTGAACCGACTTCCTTCACCTGACATACCACTCTTACCTGAAAAAAAAAAAAAAAAAAGGGCACTCTGTACCCACAAAAAAATTACGCCCCATACATAGCTGCCTATTACGCACACATGTCCACTGGACATGGAACCTATCAATTACAATTGGCTGTACAACAAGTATTATTGTTGTCCTGACACCTCTCCCAGGGGTGGAAGGTTTCAAATGTCACACCAAATTACATACATATACACAGCTGTTGCTGCAGAAGAAATGGGCAGCTATGGGCCTTACCTACATCCCTCCTGCATATCCCAAGCTTGTTTCTCTACTGTCTTACCCTCTTTGTGACCCCTTTTTCACCACTTTCCTGTCTCCCCATTTTCTTTTCTTTCAAAGAAAATAGCGCGGGTGTGCGCCAGAGTAAGCACTGTTAAGCGGTTGTAACCGGGTGTGCACGGAGCTAACCGCCAGTGTGCATGCGTGAGCTCCACGCAAACCAGCGCTAGCCTGGTTACAACTGCTTAAAAGTGCCTTAGTCACTGTGATTGACAGGTCCTGTACTCAGTTCAAAAGAAAAATAAACTCCCACTGTCAGTCCCGAACCCAGGACCTTGGAAACACTAGTCTGTACAACCTACCACTAAGCCATGACTCTTACACAAACACATTGTGCTAAAATAAATATAACATGTAAAAGTAGGGATGAATGTAAAGGGAATATAGGATGTGTAGTACACAAAGCATGCCATTTAAAATAAATGTCACAAACAATGGATATCCATAATAGTAGTGTGTGAAAAGAAACAGCCATGCTAGTTGGCAGCCTGTAGATAATAAAGTCAGTTAAAGTACATAGATATATATATATATGTATATATATATATATATATATATATATATATATATATATATATATATATATATATATATATATATATATATATAGATATATAGATATATATATATATAAATATATCTAGATATACTTGTAGGAGTCAATGTGCATACACACTTGCTACAGGGAACATGAAAGAGGAATGGAGAACTGTGAATATACAACACAGCCTGAAGCATGAGAGAAATACTAACCTTTACAGTCAGAGAACACTGTCCACAGCATACCAGCATGGTCCCCGCCCACACAATCTGAAATGGCAACGCCTATCACACATACCCTTTTATAGCACTGACCTAAAATCACAGTGAGAACTGCAATCAGTACACAACCGGCTGTATGCAATTAGCAAATGCTGGCCTTCAATTGGTGCAGAGGCCATCACATGGACCTATGCAAATACCTACAAAAGCATCCAGTTCTATCACTCCCCACATGCAAGAAATTAATTGCATTGTCTGTAAGCAGACAGAGAGAGGCCGAGAAGTGGAAGAGAGAGAGAGAGAGAGAGAGAGGAGAGAGAGAGCACCAAAATAAAAAAAAAAAAACACTGTGACTCTCCCTATCCTGAAGCTGTCAGCAGTGACAGTAATAGCAGCAGCAAGCAGAAGCTGTGGAACGCAACCAGCTGCGACATACAGAGGTAATGCAAAGTAGCAGGTTAACAGTGTGCATACTGTGAACCCTCCAAATGTGTCATAGGTCTGTATCCATAGGTATGTCCATGTGATATGTCATGTGTACATAGTTCCAACAAAAGGGGATGACCACACATCACATGTCAAGCAGTCATAGGCCAGGATCCTGGTAGCATGTGTCTGTGCGTTGGCCTAGCAATGGCTGTAGTGACTGCTTCGAAATGTCAGCCAGGCCCCAAGCCAGGATCAGCACATCCGAAAGGCACACTGGCTGGGAACAAGTGTCTGCAAATACCTGATGTCACTGCACATGCATCCCATACTGCAGTACCCCATAGCGTAGCACACCAGGCCCATTATGCATATGATGTGGTAATTCCCAGGGTCAGTCGAGGTGTCCCCGTAGTGTTGTGGGACCACTGCTACTGTATGCCACTGTCCAGGTACATATCCTGTAGCACGGCCAAGATAAACCATCAGTGTTACATGCGGTGGTATGTCCCCTCAGAGTGCTGGTAGCACACATCCAGGGGGACCACGAGGTCACAGTGATGCTGTGTGTTCTCCTCCGGTGAGGGCGGCCCTCACCTGGACATGTGCAATGATAGGGAGGTTACACCCAGCTGTGATAAATATCCGAAAGGTGAGGGAGAGGGAGGGGGGATATGTGCACCGAACATGTCTGTAGGAATGTTGCCAATATGCGTGTGTTTGGTGAATGTTAAGTAGGTGTGGAGTAACACAGAGCATATCCGAGGCATGTGGTCCGTATGTGTAACATAACTGAAGAAGGCCTTGTGGTCATCCACAGTGTTTGTGTCTATTACCCTCCCAGAGTAGGCTGTGGCTGTTGTTATGACGAACTGTAGCGTACTACCAGTGTTGACCATAGATGCCTACCCGTAATGTGAATGTGCTCTGTCCTGCAGTAGCCCCCTGCTATTGTTATACAATCTGCCTCTGTCTGGGGTCCACTGGACAGGATGCCTACCTGTTGTGCATAGGGTTTGGGTTAGACATGTGTGTGCAAGTGTCATGCAATCTGCAGCATGTCTGTAGTAAGCATTTGCAAAGGGGTCAGCAGTGTGGCCTGTGGCTTCCACTGGTCCAGTGTGCTGCATGGATACCATCCCAGTCCCAGCAAGGGAATAACTGTCTAACCACATACATATCAATGTAGTCTACTGTACTGGTGGTGGTGGTGGGATATGTATATCCTGGCCGTGTAACGTCTGTCCACAGCATTGTAGTGGACGGTGTCCCACATACAGTACCTTGGCATTGACCCCCAGAGTGAGGTTGTGCATAGCACCTGTCAGTGTGCGCTGACCGATGGGGCATGCTACTACATAGTGTGGAATGTGGCAGGTATTGTTGCACAGGTATTGGCTGAGCACTGATATCTGGCAATGTACCTGTGTATCCACCACGGCACACACACATGCAACATATGGGAGTAGTAGTATATCACTACACATGCATAACATGTATAGTATGTGTGCCATACATTGCTGACATGGTCTGCTGATATCCTGTCTGTGTTCTCTTCCAGGGAGATGGCTCGACAGCATAACCCCGCCTACTCCATTGCGGAGGATGAGGAGATCCACCAGAGCCTGGTGCGGGAGTATGACATCCTGTTTTCCCGCACCAGTCAGAACCAGCAGGAGAGGGCCGCACTGTGGCAAGACCTGGTCCGTAGGGTAAATGAAATTGGTACACATAACAGGACATATGAGCAGGTACGACATCACTGCAGTGATTTAATCTGAAGTGTCCAGCAGCGTGCAGCAGATATCCACAGGCAACAGGTCGCCACAGGAGGTGGGGTGGCCACACATCCCCCCCTCACCAGACTGGAGGGGCTACTCCTAAGTGCCATGGCTCCAGCCCCGGAACACCAACAGCAGTACACCTGTATTATGATGGAGGCTGGTTCCACACAGCAGCACGACATGGAGCGTGCAGGTAATATGCCATATGTACACCTGACTGTTCTGTACACTGTATCATATGCAATATGAATGGGACAGATGTGCCCACTAACATTAATCTCATCATTTCTGCAGGTCCCTCCAGGGTTACAGAGAGGCAGGCCATCAGTGCTGGTGAGTGTGTTTAACATAACCTATAATAGTCCTGAAAATGCTAGTAACAGTAATATAACTCAGTAGTGCTCTGTGTGTATACTGCAGGGTGTGCATGTGTGCATGTGTGCAGGTGTGTCAGTACCCATGTGTGCATAAGTGCAGGTGTGCCTGTGTCCAAGTGTGCATGTGTGCCTATGTCCACGTGTGCATGTGTGCATGTGTGCCTGTGTCCACGTGTGCATGTGTGCATGTGTGCCTGTGTCCATGTGTGCATGTGTGCATGTGTGAATGCGTGCATGTGCACATGTGTGCATGTGTGCATGTGTCCATGTGTGCATGTGTCCACGTGTGCATGTGTCCATGTGTGCATGTGTCCACGTGTGCATGTGTCCACGTGTGCATGTGTGCATGTGTGCCCGTGTGCATGTGTCCATGTGTGCATGTGTGTATAAGTGCATCGCTGGTAACAATGTCTGGAGAATGTAAACTGTGTTTCCTGTCTTCATCCCACAGGTTCTGGGGCTGCTCTGGTGACCTGCAGCAGGGAACCTGAATTCTGTGCCACAGCTACTGGTAATGATGATATATGTGTAATGGTACAGGACGGTGTGTCAGGGTCTGCCATTGGCCAGCCAATTGACAGTACACAGCTGTCAACCCCATCATTGCGCACAGTCATCCTGCCTATACATCCTGTGTCACCATTGTCCCTAGGTGATGGACAGGATACAGCGGGCATAGACCAGGGTAATGTGGTACCTGTGGCACATGCGTCCCCACACAGCAGCCATGGGCAGGGTCCTCCAATGGTACCACACAGACAGTTGGCCATGGGTTCTCGTGGGAGCATCCGTGGGCGTACTGCCTCTGGCCGACGTGCCCAACGAGGTCTGTCAACCTCAGCGATGTTTCAGACTGTCATGCAGGCTCAATCACGTATGGAAAGGTACACCAGACAGGGTCTAAGGGAGCTCAGAGCATGCCGCACAGCCATGACAGACAGTATGCGTGACATTGCGGATGCTATCCGTAACTTCACCGATGTCATAGACAGACGTTGTGGGGACATCTTACAGCAGTTCCACAACCAGATGTCCATGAGCCAGGGCAGTGGTGGGCGTCTGCGGCATCGATGTGGCTGTATGCCAGTGGCGGCAGCAGCTGGCAGTCGGCGCGGACGGCAACAGGCTTGCGCATGCCCCCCATAGTGCCAGCAGCAGCCCCAGCAACGCTGGGTCTGTGCTGTCATCGGGACGCCCCAGGAGACCACGTGCATGTGGCTCTGGACAGTCCCAACAGGAACATGTGTCCAGTCAACACACTCCCGCTTCTGATGACAGTACCCAGTCAGGCGTTGTACTGGATATGGTCCATAGCACCCCTGCCAGGCACAGGTACTGTGTCTGTGCACACAGACACTGATCTGTACGGCCTGCCAGGTGCAGTCTGTGGCTGTCCACAAACCCCTGTATATGGCAGCCATGAGGTGGAACTGTGTGCGTGCATACACACATGCAGAATGTCAACACTTAGGGCAACCACATACACGCACACACTGCAGCAACACTGGCCCACCCTGTACTGCTGCCCCTCACCAACACACATACACACACGTGTCAATTGGTGGTATCAGTGGCTGACTCAGGCATACCTAATCCACACCCTGTGCATATGATGACACTGTGCCACCTCCTGCAGTCTCCAACATCATTGCAGGAACAGGTAAACACGTTGCTGATGCACAGGGTGACTACATAGATGTGTATTAGTAGTATCATGTTGGTAACAGTACAGTGTGCTGCTATGACTGTGTGTGTACCCCAGCATGCCTGCTGTAGTAACTGTATGAATGTCATGAATTGTTATCTGCACCCATAGTACATACCAAAGCATAACAGCTGCACATAATTGCATGCCGGTGGTAAGGTTGTCAACAGATAGCCGCATACATGGGTAGCACAGGGGGAATGCTAACGCAAGTAGTGATATGCAATGGTGGACATGTACAGTAATGGTGTCAAGATGCCCACAACATCTATGCCATGTGTATGTTCACGCAAATAGATATGTGTGCAGTACCAATGTTGTCCAGACCACAAATAAGTATGACATAATATCGGTTCCACCACGGCCATCTATGCTGCGTATTCCTGGGTACATGTTGACAGTGCCTACATATATGCATTGTGAATTACTGTTATTGTTACCCCTTCTTCGTTGTATGATGCAGTACTTCCAGCCCTGTGTACTGTAGCCTTGTTTGCATGCATGTTCGCCTGGGGTGCCCTGGAACACTGCTTACGCCTGCAATGCAGGGTTACAGTGCTTCTGTAGACTGCTACTGACATCTGCATAGTGTACCATATGTATGTCAACCTTACACATGACAGAACGGCACTGTCTGTCCTGTACACATGTGAGTAGCCTGTGACACATTGCACACGCCTTACCTGGCATATACCCACGTGTGCAGTCATATATGTCAGTGCTATGAGACAGAGGCAGTCCACCCACACATACACACCTTCAGTATGTTGTTCCCATCCCACGTGTGCAGTCATATATGTCAGTGCTATGAGACAGAGGCAGTCCACCCACACATACACACCTTCAGTATGTTGTTCCCCATTGGCCCTATGTGTTGGTACTCACCATGGCAATCACACTACTAGGGTGGCATGTCCAAAGGTAACCTGTGAATCGCCTCTATGGTCCAGTCGTGGTTTATGTGGGTCATGTGTCATCGTCACAGCTGCCACATGTATGCAGTCAGCCATCACCCTTGGCCAGGTATATACAACACATGTGTGGGATGCCACCACACAGCCAGTCTGGGGACCGGTCTCTCTGAACCCAGTGATGCCATACCCTGTCAGGTGGCATGTCATACATACTACGTACAGGACAAACGTCAAACCCAATCCCTGCCGCTACTAATGATAATACCCCTGAAGACGTTCCTGATAGCTTTGACCAGTCCTTTACTGAGACAGTGCAGGCCCTAGCTTGCCAACTACCTCCTAGCTCCCCTGGTCCCGAAAGAAGCACCCCTAAAGAACTATTTGCATCCAGCTGCCAACCGGTCGCCACTTCACTTCTCCGTACCTCGGTTGTAACAGTGGAACCCACTACACTGTGTGCCGATCAACACCCTGCCGAGTACCTATCGAAACCAATTGATGCTATTGCTTACCCCGTCTCAAAGGTAATCAAAGGTACTATGTTAGAAACTAACTTTCCCACCATCTGTAAAATGTCATATGTAATCCCACTTCACACAGGAGGCAGCTCTACTGACGTCTCCACTGATAGGCCAATAGCTATACACTCTCCACTTGCAGAGGTTATGGTGACTTTCGTCATAGACAAGTCATGCACCGCCTAGTCCGACATTGCAGTATGGCAGACACTCAGCATGGCTTACGTTCCCATCACAGCACTCCGTCAGGCCTCCTAGCCTTTACTAACACCATAAGCCATAGCTGCAGCATCAATGATATATCCACAGCCCTCTGTTTGGATAACCCAAAGGCATACGATATGGTTTATCACCAACTTGGACTCTGCACCCTGCACAGACTGTCTAGATACTGGAGCCTTCCAATGGTGTCAATCCTACCTGCATGGTCAACAGCAGGCCGGCCTCTGGCAGACCAAACCCTCTAACCATCTACCAAACACCCTCAGAGTACCACAAGGCTCTATCCTAAGGCCCTTGCTGTCCTCCATCATCATTAACGACTGTTATACTGTCATCCCAAACGCCAGCTGTATCCAATATGCTGTATACCCTACTCTGATCTGCCCAGCCACATCTCCAGTAGAGTTATGTTCAGCTACCCAGACCACCTGTAATACAATAGCAAACTGGCTTTGTGAACGTCGTCTGATCCTACATACCAATCAAACTGGACTGCTGTTATTCCACAAACACGTAGGTCTACCACGTTCACCGTTACCATAACATCTACCGATGGCACAATATTCTACCCTGACCCATCTCAACAACTATTAGGCGTTATCATAGACAATAACCTCACATGTGACATACATGTTAACCAGATTAGCCAAGCCATCAATAGAAATCTAGGGTCACTTTACAGAATTAAAGCCTTCCTAGCCCCTCCAGCTAGAGGTGCCATAGCTCGCTCACACCATGTTGCAGCCCTTCTGTATGCATCCCCTCTACTCTCACATATGAACAAGACTGTCCTTAACAAGCACTGGATTTGCTACAACCACATTGCCAGGTTTGCCACTGGCCCGCCTGGTAGGACACATCATTGCATCGATCTAAATCAGCTTGTTTGGCTTGCAATACCCAGCCTAATACAGTATAACCAACTGATTATGGCCTATAAAATCCTGTATAATCCAGACAATACCCCTGCACTTAAATCACAATCACCCCCTATAACAATCCTAGACCGCTTCCAGCCTCTAACATTGTACTGCTTCGGACTAGCGAGTCTATTAACACAGCTGGTGATTCTGTCTTTGCAAATCCTGTACGTAGATCCTGGAACCCACTTCCAGCTGATATTACCCTAATGTCCACCTTAGGTCATTTAACAGTAGACCCAGACAACATTTGTCATGTAACTGGCTATGTCAGTGTATCAGGCCTGGCTAACCCGGATGTGTAACCTGTGTGAACCACTGTACTGTGTAAATACAATGTAATCCTGGCTTGTGCTCAGGTCTGACATTAACCTGTGGAACATGTTGGACCTGCTTACGTATGTAATCTCTGTACATAATCTGTTTGTAATATGTCATGCTAGTATTTTCTAATGCTGTATCTGCTACCCTCGTAGCTTGTCTCCACGGGCCTACCCTGGGAATGGACATGCATCCAGTTGGGCTATCCCAATCAACATATGTGGGACCAATAAATATATCAAAACATGATATTACAGTGACAACAATACCAGGCAGACATTGCCACACACTGACAGCATGCTGAACACACTGGGGCATACGTGGGGACTCAGACTAGCAGCCTGCCTGTGCATCACACACCTCCACAGCTGGCACACAGGCATATGTTCCGTCGGAACACAGCACATGCCACACATGGCACGCACATCCCCTGTACCGCACACCCACAGCCTGTAGGGCTACACAACACACCTGCTATAGACGTGTCAGGTACCTGTCATGTGTGCTGCACTGGGGTCCCACTCAACAGGCTGTATCTGGTGAAGGGCACAGTGATATGACTCAGGGGCACTATGGTCCACCACAGCACACATGCATACAGGTCAGACAGAGGCATGGACAGATATGACTCACTCATTGACCATGCCAGTGTGGCTGCCTGGGACAAACCACCCTGGACTACATGATAGAGAACATAGAATGGATCTCTCAGCATTTGGCACAGGCCAGTATGAGCCTGATATTAGTTGCCAACATACTCTCCCCAGGTATTCTACCACTATATGTGGGAAGGCTGTTGTATGTCTACATCATGCTCAGTCTCCACTGTCATTCATAGGGTATCCACTGCCTGTCAACGTGTGCTTACATGCTAGGGAAGCCACATTGCTGTTCACGGGTCATCTTGCACGTGACACACATGGCCCGATGTATACTGGCAAGGCTCCTTGGTACACACATACTGCCTTATGCTGCAGGACATGGTTTACATAGCGACCTCCGTGGGTATCACACAGGTTAGGACACTGACAGCGCTGCTACACAACTACAGCAGTGTACACCGGAGGATACATGCACCGGACACTGCCCTCAGCACGGTGAACTGCAGTGTCTGTGCAGTACCAGATGCATGGGTCATGGCTCACAGGTGTTACCCATCACTGACAGGCTATGCCCCTTACCATGCCTGTCGTCCCCTACACATGTAACACACATGGATAGGGGTGTGGTATCCCGAGTCAACACAGATACACACACCTCCAGGTTGTTGGCATGGCACAAACCATCAGGGCCTACTCAGGTGCAGCTGACAGTGTGTCAGAATGCCATCTGGCTCATAGCATGGCACACACAACCCTCACATACACAGGAAGACCACCTATCCTCCATAACAACAGCGGCAATATGACAGTCCCATGAACTGTGTTTATAAGGCCATACTGCATCCAGCCGAACATTGTGTGTGAGCATTGCTGTAGCTACAACACTCTAGTTGATGGGTTCACAGCATGTGGTCACTGAAATGCAGTGGAATGACATGTTACCACTACCACAACAGGTGGGAACATACAGCACCTGTACATTGACTACATGTACACTATATGGGCCAGACCAGATGTGTATCCCCTGCTGTAGGTCTTTCACCATAGACACCCACACTGTCTAGGGACATACCACGCGGACCCTGCACAGCAGGACACACAGTCATATTGGTATACATTGCTAATACCATTTATCCACACAAAGCATGTGTCAGACATGGTAACTACTGCAGGTCACAGGTATTTCTGTGTATGTGTCACACACATACATCATGTGTGCAATGCCATTGCTGGTGTAGGCAATGGCATGCATTGGTATGTACACACACCCGCGCAAGGTCATACTGTGTGACACAACCACACGTGATAGTTGCGGGTTACCCAAACATACCTATCTGTACTCTGACGATGGTAATAGACACAGTAGCAGAGCACACTATTGGCATTACTAGCCAACTAGCCCTGTCTGGCTGTGCTGATAGTGTGGTGACATCCCCTGTGTTTACTGGTGGGGTATGCAGCATCTGGTGTATAGTATTATTTGCCCAAAGGATCTGTTCCCTCACACTTGCATTTACACACACCCTACTACCCCCACACACATGCAAACGTGTCCTATGCAGGATTCATTCCCCTACCTACCTATGTCATGACACGTGGGAGGGACGCATTTGCAAAGCGCATTGTTCGGTTTACTAGATAGTTCCTCGTCTCTGGATATACTTAGAGGGTGCTGACAACAACAGTACTTTGAAAGGGTAATGTGCATCAGGTAGTGTGATCACCTGATTGCCAAAACTAACATGTCTTTCATACGGACATGCACACACACACATGTATTTACAGGTTTCATATTCCTATCTAATTACATTACGATACACAGGGGGAACACATTAGCAGAGCGCGCTATTCGCATTACTGGGAGGCTTCCCTTCTCCTGCTGTACCTATACGGTGCTGACATCATCTGTGTTAAGACAGGGGCGTGTGCATCCTGTAGTGTGTTCTCCCATTTGGCAAAAAGAACATTTCCCCCATACATATCTGCACACACACAATCACCCCCCACCCCCACCAAACACACACACTTAGCATCTGCAGGATTCAAACCACTACCTAACTATGTTATGACACATGTGACGGATGCATTAGCAGAGCACGCTATTCGCATTACTGGCAGGCTTCCTTTCTCCTGCTGTACTTATAGGATGCTGACATCATCTGTGTTAAGAAAGGGGCGTGTGCATCCTGTAGTGTGTTCTCCCAGTTGGCTAAAGGAACATTTCCCTCTCACAGCCTTTCACACACACAAACCCCACTCACCTACACACACTGAGCATTTGCAGGATTCGAACCCCTACCTAACTATATTATGACACTTGAGGGCGATGCATTAGCAGAGCACACTAGCCGAATTACTGGGCATCTGTTCTCCACCCGTAGTATTTCTAGGGTGCTGACATCTTCCTTTCCACAGCGGTCTGTGGTTGTTGTACTACCTGTCAGGTGGGGGATAGCATGTATATGCATTTGCAGCCACCTACATCAGGGTCAGGTGTGCACATCACACTGGCAGGTTATGTTCCATACCATGCTTTGGGACCACAGGACCTGTAACACACAACACTACCAGTCCAGCACACCACACTCACATCCGGGACACACACCTAGCTTCCCTGGGAACAGTGCCAGGATATGCAGGTATTCACATACACTGTTCCAGTTGTTAACATCAGGTACAGGCATAGTGTGTGTGTTACCTACTCAGGCCTCTACCACTATACCCTAACACCACTACAATTTGAGGGTCCATGTGCTATGGCAGTACCACACACCACAGCCACATGGGTTAATACATATTGCACCTGTCCATCTGCAACGTGGGTACCCACTGTTCCACACCGGAGGTAGACCACCATTGTTGATAGCTGCCCATGTCCACCTTTCCCTGGACATCCATATCCCATCTCCACCCCCAGGCAAGGTTGTCATTGCACACAAACTGTGTTTAGCACATGCAGACTCTACACTTGTGTAGACTGGGGTGAATTACTTCAGAGGACCCATGCTGGAGGACTATACTGGCCACGCAGCATATTCCTTGACACCTGCATCCTATGAGCATGTGTACAGTTTGCATTGGTCATTCAGATATTGGCAAAGGCTCTTGCTACCCCATAGTGCCTATGTTAGGCAGGGCTCAGATGACAAACCCACCTTCATAGGTATCACAAGGGATACATAACTAAGAGCAATGCTACCCAACGCCAGATATCTGCACCTCCAGATGCGTGCACCCAAAACAGTCCTTGGCATGGAAAACATCGATATCTGTGCAGTTACAGATGCCTGGTTCAGGGCTACTGAGAGCACACCAGCACTACCGGGTTTAACCGGTTGATTTCTTTGAAACAGTCACCAAGGCCATTGGCGGGGAAGGTGGTTCACACAGCCTACCTGGACCTTGCAGACGCCTTCACAACAATACCCCACTTGGGCATTCTAGAGAAGGTCACCAGCTGGAATATAAGGCCCTATGTCACTAGATGGATTGCACAGTGGCTCAAGGACAGATACCACATGGTTAGCATTGCTGGAGCCATGCCAGACCCCACAACAGTTACGGGTTGTGTCCCACAAGGCTCAGTCCTGGGACCCTCTTGTTTGGTATATATTTCTTGGAGGTACAGGCCAACACGGACGGACTGTGGCTGTCCAAATATGCAGATGACTGCAAACAGGCCACCATAATCGCCTCTTCAGCTGACACAAGCATCCTCCAAAGGGGCATCATAGCAACAGACAACTTATGCCAGAGCCATGGCCTTCTGCTGAACAGTGTTTAGAAAGGGGAATGTGCATCCTGTAGTCTGTTCACATAGTTGACAAAAGGGACCTTGTCCTCATACACACTACCCCCCTCAGACAAACACACACACTTGTCATTCACAGGCTTCAAACCCCTGCCTAACTATGTTATGATACTTTGAGACGGACACATTAGCAGAGCGCGCTATTCGCATTACTGGGAGGCTTCTTTTCACCTGCTGTACTTATTGGGTGCTGACATCATCGGTGTTTAGAAAGGGAATGTGCATCCTGCAGTGTGTTGTCCTAATTGCCAAAAGGGACATTTTCCTCACACACACAAACACCCTCAGACAAGAGCACACACTTGCCATTCACAGAATTCAAACCCCTACCTAACTATGTTATGACACTTGAGACGGACGCATTAGCGGAGCGCGCTATTCGCATTACTGGGAGGTTTCTTTTCACCTGCTGTACTTATTGGGTGCTGACATCATCGGTGTTTAGAAAGGGAATGTGCATCCTGTAGTGTGTTGTCCTAATTGCCAAAAGGGACATTTCCCTCACACAAACACCCCTCAGACAAGCACACACACTTGCCATTCACAGGATTCAAACCCCTATCTAACTATGTTATGACACTTGAGACGGACGCAGTAGCAGAGCGTGCTATTCACATTACTGGGAGTTTTCTATTCTCCAGCTGTACTTATTGGGTGCTGACATCATCGGTGTTTAGAAAGGGAATGTGCATCCTGTAATGTGTTTTCCTATTTGCCAAAAGAGATATTTTTCTCCCGCAGACTTACACACACACCAACCCCACTCACACACTAAGCATTTGCAGGATTTGAAACCCCTACCTAACTATGTTATGACACTTGAGACAGACGCATTAGCAGAGCGCGCTATTCGGATTATTGGGAAGTTTCTTTCCTCCTGCTGTACTTATAGGGTGCTGACATCATCTGTGTTTAGAAAGGAGCATGTGCATCCTGTGGGGAGGCAGACGCCAAGCACACTCTGGCTAAGCTGTCATTCCCTAGGGCAAACGGCCTAGTGTTGACCTCTACACCCATATGTTTAATTGTCAAATGCACATTATTTGTTGCTGATAGGCTGTTTGCACATCTTTATTGCCATAACATTCCCTGTTTGTATGAACAACCTGTGCATCTGTGGCAGATGTTTGCATGTGGGAGGGATCCACTATATCACGTATGTCTCTGTAGTCATCTAGCTGTGTGCACTGGGCAGACTGCTATAATGTGGTTGGTTCCTGGATTACAACATAACAATACCAGCTATGTGTGTCCAACTGCTACACCGAAATTTGGCCTAAGTGTGTGAGCATGCCCAGTTCAGCCTTCCCATGGCATGTTGTCAATGTGTGTGAGCATGCCCAGTGTGAGCATTCCATATGTTGGACTCTGCAGCCCACCACATTTGTGGATGGGTGTGAACTTCAACAACTATCACCTGTTTATGGTTGTGTGTTGTGTGTCATGTTGTGTAGTTACGGTACAACTGCTTTGTGTGTGAACACAACAGGGTTATACTGTGCCTGCAGTGTTTCCATGGGATACTTTGCATACAGCTGTCAACATCCTTTTACACTGACCTAACACTGTAGTACTGTATAGTGTACTGGTAGTACTTTGACTGTGGTGGGCAGTATCCTAGGCTTTACTGCTATCACTGCTTTACATTTCGATAGTGGGCACAACAGCCTGGTTACGGGCCAGTTGTGTACATCTGACCATGTTGCATTCTGTTCAGATATGAACTACTTACACCAGGCTTGTCCGACATTGGTAGTGTATTCCACAACATAGGTGTACATTTGCAAACACTAGTGATGTGCCCTAGTCCATGTGTAATGCTAGTTGGAGAGTATGTTTGTCCTTCAACACACATTGTAAGTGGAGTTTGCCATGACATATGTCATGGTTAGTATACTGAGCCTCTGTCTACCTGTGACATGACAGTGGTACCCAGGTTAAATCTACCATCTCCCACCCACTCATCTGGATTCCTATTGAGATAGATTGATATGTGACTCTATGGGTAGCCTGTGCTGGGGGTGGCTTCTGTGTTATGGTGCACGCAGTACAGCTTGTCCTATGTAAGTCAGTGCTGGGGTTCAGGTCTCTCATGTGCATAGCTCACTGCCATTCAGATTGTGCAAGGTGCAGCATGTTTATTGATGCCAGCAACACAGGCAACACATGGCATCTGGGCAAGCTGTTTGATACTCCTGATGAGGTACTGTTGGGGACTTTACAGTTGATGGAGGTGTCTGCTGAGGTACATCCCACAGGGGCGATTGTAGTCAATTGTACCGCTGATGATGGATGACTGCAGAGCCACAATGACCTCCCCTTATCTAGATCTGACAGCCTTCGTGATTAGGTGGGTATATGGTATGTTCCTGTAAACACTACAGCATATGTTTGTCCAATGCAGGCTATCTATCACCTTGTGTCCCCAGGTCTCTCATTACATGTTAACTACATAATGGGCTAACACATATGTGGTAATTGGTGGGCACTTACTGTATATCCACGGGGGTTGACTATACACGTTTCTGCACTTAGCTTGCTGACATGGCTATGGCGCCAGTTTTCTGTTTCTATGTGGCCCTTTTGTGGGAAGCTTGTGTCAGCTGGTGGATCATATGTGGTGAGCAGTTTGTAGTCCTCTGCAACCATGTTCGGACACGGTCCTTCCATGTTTGCCTGTACCTATGGGACATATATACCGGACAGGGGAGATCCCAGGACAAAGCCTTGTGGGATGCCAGTTATATCTGGTTCGTAGTCTGACATGGCTGCAGCATGTCTGACCATGTCTGTTCTGTCCTTGGTCTAGTTTGCAACCCCTCTACTGACATGTGGGTTTATATTTAAGCTGGTGAGCCTATCTATAATGAACACGTAGGGTATTGTATAGAGGCCTTTGCAAGGTCCAGATACACTGTGTGGAGCACATTGCCCTCATCAATGACCTTAATGGCTGTTTCATTTGGGTCAAACATGGTTAGGGGCAGGATCTGCACTTGGGTGGGCCACAGTGGGTTGGGTCCGGTGTCAGTAGGTCCCCAATATCTTTATGTCTGTGGTACATGCTGATCCTTTCCACAGCTGTGCAAACCGTGCTTCTCAGGATTCTGGGGTAGTAGTGTTCAGTATCCATTCAGGCAACACCTTTGTTGAGAAGGACCACTGTTGTTGTACACTGCTCTTTGGGTAAATATTCTGTGGTAAGGCTGGCATTGAGCAGTAGTGTGGTTTTGCATTCCATTCATCTTGGTGTCCATGTTGCACTAAGCCCAGGACAACATCTCATACCATTGCTGCTGTGTGTTTTGCTTTGTAGATTTTGGCTGTTACCTCAGCATCTGCAATGTCAAAGGGCCAGCAGTCTGCTGGGATAGATATTCTGCATTCGGGGGGGGGGGGGGTTGCACTGCACCTGTCAGGATGTATGTTGGCAGTATGTGTGTGTGTTTGTGATATTTGTGTGATTCAGGACATATCTGTGAATTCCCAACATGGTTACTACCATCAGTTGTGAAAGCCTTGGGATTATCTTTAGCGTCCTGTACAATTTGTATCTTCATAGGTTCATAGGGTCATACTAGGCTATCCACCCTGGGCATTTGTTAGCCTAGCCAGAGTGTGTGTGGCTTTTGACACCCCTTGCTATGTGCATATTATGTCCATTTATGTTTTGCTTGGCTGTGCCTCTGTCTGGACATGACACAGTGAAGACCCCCAGTGTAACTCTACAATCATCCATCCACTTGGCAAGATTCTTGTTGAAGAGTGTCAGTGAGGGGCTCTGCCTAACATGGAATGGGATTCTGGTCCAGGGTGTGGGGAGCCTCTGGATTATGTATCTGTCCCACAAGCACATCCTATTTCATTATTAGTTGAGGTTGACATCTCTCCCTCTCACAGCTCCAGTGGATTTGTGTTCTCTAGGGTGGGGCATGTCCATTACTCCTGTGTTGGGCATGGCCTCCTACAACAGGCATGCAATGCCTCTGTGTAGGCCGTATGTGACTGGATTCAGCTGGGGTGTCTACAGCCAGGCAGCATATGACATATATTTGTGACCCTTTATCCTATTGGTGAGGTACCTTTGAGGTCTTTCTAACTGCTGCAGGTGTCAGGTAAGATACATCCCATATGAGGCATTGTACTGGAGTATGGGTGTGATTGGAGAAAGTTATAGGGGCACAATGACCTCTGTTGCCATAGATGTGACTCCTTTCCTGCTACGGTGTCAAATGTAGACAGTCTTCCTAGCCACATTGGCAATGTGGGTGTCACATAACAGGTTACTGTCCACGTGTGTCCCTATGTCCCTGGTTCCTCTTTCTATACATACTGGTTTACCACATATGTGGTACTTTGTGGTACCTTGTTTGTTATTTGGTGGGACATTCATATTGTCCATTGTCTTCAGGACGGCTGGGTGGGGTTATTGTGTGTGAGAGTGTGGTCTGTAGCATGCTACAGACTGCACAGCAGTCTTGCCTACAGTTAGTTGCACATGTGTGTACTCAATTGCCTTGTGCATTGTCAGTTACCTGGACATATGGGTGTCTGTGCTGACTATGGATACTCACCCTCCTTTTATGTTTCGTTCCAGGGTTTGGGGCCATGACACATGATACGTGGTATAACCTGGTAGTGCTGGTGTGCTGTCAGGAGGCTTGCAGCGGGATTCTGTCACTGCACAGACATCGATGTTCTCCATTCTGGGGATGGCCTCGGGGGCATGCATATTGGGGTGTACACATCTGGCATTGGTCAGCATTTCCCTTATGTTTCTTCCCACTTATGTTTGGGAGGGTGGTAGGTCAGTCTTTTCTGCCTTGCCTTCGAAAGGCTCTATGGAGGTGGCAAATGCCTTATCCAATATTCAGACGCCCAGGGGTAACAGGTGCAGGCCATCCCAAGGACAGCTGCGTGGCTTGTCAAGCATGACATCCCAGGCAGACAGACATTGCATCCCCTTGGAATAACACCAGTAAGTCTGCCACTTGCTGTGACTGATCATTTCGTGTTTGTACTGTGGCATTACTCTTGGTAAGGGTAGGATGCTGCGAACGGTGAGTTTCATACCGGCCTGGACTACATAATCAGATAGCTCATCTATGTCTCTTTTCCTGTAGTCTAGGGTGGTACATCTCAGGTCATTCACACCAGCATGGACTATGACTGCATCATATTTCTACTTGCTTTGGAGTGACCTACATACTTTTGTTATGTGGCATATTGTGGCAGCCTACAGGCAGCTTACTATACCCTTTCCCTTGTTCAGTCTGGTGTGCAGGACAGCAGTGTGTCTGACTATGGAGTCATCTATTACAACTGTATCAGGCATGTTGTTTCTCCTTCTGGCCTGTGACTGTTTGGCACACCAGCTTTGTGTGCTATGTGTTGCATGTGCTATGTTTGCGGGCTGTTTGATTGGGTGTCTGCTTTAGAGGCCTCTGTTGGTGTGCTGTGTTTGTAATTTGTGCCACTGGGAATGTTTGTCTGTGTTTATGTGTTTGGTTTGCAGTTGTGGTAGGTCTATGTGGGACTGTGTTTGTGGTGTGTGTGGTTACCTTCTCCTACTGACTTGTTTTGGGAGTACTGACTTGAGGGAGCTCAGCCTCCAGTTTGGATGGATGGTTGCATCTCTCACATATTTTTTTATTTCTTGGGTGGAGTTGGGGGTTGTCTGTGTACTTGGGCCAGGTGTGACATTGCCTCGGGATTCACAGATTCCACTTGTTGCGGCTGGCCTTAGTGGATTGCATGTGTGGACAGATGTGATTGCCATACTACTGATCTGTGCTTACTTCATTGTTTGTGTTTGCTCTATCATGTAGTAGCTTCCTCATTCTCTTGCATGTTTTGGTTATGGCTGGTGTCCACCATGCCAGATTTAGGCACTGTGTCTTGTTTTAATTTAGGACTGCATAATCCAAGCATTCCTGGCAGTGTTCATGGAATGGCTGTATTACAGGTTCTGAGGTGTGGCCCATATTTTGCACCTGCACGGGACCTTTAATGGATTCCACATCAGTTTGGAGGAGTGCAGGTATTGCTTAACACATGTTTTCCACTGTGGTTTCCCGGCCAGGGACTGTGGTCAGGTTTTGTATATCCAGTGTGATTACTCTATGGTCTGGTTTTACCAGTGAGCAATACACTTCTCATCTTGACATCCAGTACCCATGTTGCTGATTATCACATCCGGTATGCTTACCCCTCTTGTGGGAGTGGTACATTGTTCCTGGGCCTTTTGGTTTGTGGATTCTATGAACCTTTGTCCGACACTGTTGGAGCTAGTATAATGTTCTAAGTCTATGTCTGGGTATTTGCAGTCACCCAATATAATGTGGGTTGGAGGACTTGATATATTCATGTATTCCAGCATAGGCCAGATGCAGTTCTTGGTGTTGGGACAGTAGTCTGTAGCAGGCTATAAACTGGGGGGCAGTTTTAGCCACTGTTACTTGAGCATGGCTAGTCCATGCTGCTTTTGTGGTACCGACATGGGGTGTGGTTATCCTTGACAATTCTTGCTAGTCACCCTCCTTTTGTAGCTTGTTCCAAGTTTTGCGGCTGTACAGCACAGTATGAGGTGTAACCTGGTAGTGTTAGGGTGCTGTTGTGGGCCTTGCCTCGGTGTTCTGTTACAGCACAGTTATCAACATTCTCCATACTGGGTGAGTCCAGACTGCATGCATCTTGCTGTTTTGACTTATCCATTATCTTATTCTTATCCCTTCTGGTACCTATGGAGATAGGTTTGTCTTTTGAGCCTTACCTATTCAGGGCACACTGTGGGTGACGACAGCCTTTGCCAGTATCCATATGGCCTGCACTGATAGGTGCACGCCACTCCTGGCGGGTGGTGCATCATGTCATGCTCAGCATGTCATCCCAGACTGGCACACATTGGGTCCCCTTTGACTAACTGCGATACTTCAGTCAACTGTTGCACTTGATCATCTCGTTGTCATGTTGTGGCATGATGCTTGGTCAGGATAGGATGTTAGTCAGGGTCCTCAAGTGTGCATGTAGTACTTGGTGTTACATTACTTGACACATAGCATTCATGCCTCAGGTGGTGCAGCAGGGCTGCCTCTGTCGGATGCGCATATTACACTTCCCTGTACATGTTTGAGAGCAGGTTGTGTCATGTTAGGCATCCCTGTTACTATATGAGTGAGTCAGAGAGGGGTATCATTTCCAAGGTTCCTACTGAGCCAATGTATGTGCTATGCGTTGCCTCATTGCCAAGGCCAGGGCATACTAGGCACGCCTCCTTCTGCCTACTGGGACAGGCTCAGGTTGTTCCTCCTCCGAGTCACGCTCTGCCTGTGCTGGCCTTAGCAATGGTGGGGGGCTGTTTGGCCCGGCCCTATGCTGGTCCTGCTGCAGCTGTTTTCGCAAGATCATATTATGTAGCATAGCACATACCATGACAATTTGGGTACATGTAGTTGGTGTGTACTGCAAGGCTCCACCAGATGTGTCCAGACACCGGAACCATGACTTGAGCAGCCCAAACACACGCTCTATCACATTATGTGTTTGTGCGTGTGCCTCATTATGGCGTTCCTGTTCAGGTGTGTGTGCGTTTCTGATGGGTGTCATCAGCCACGGCTCCAGTGCATAACCTGCATCTCCCATTAGGTGTCCGTGTGGGATGTCCCCATTGGCAAATGTCTGGTACAGCTGCGTCAAATGCCAGATGTGGGAATCGTGATAACTCCGAGGGCAGCCAGCACACACATTCATTATTATGCCCTGGGCATCACACACAACCTGGCAGTTGATGGAGGGGAAGCCCTTGCGGTTTATGTAGGCCCTACCCCGCTCTCCTGCTGGTGCTTTGATGCGTATGTGCGTGCAGTCTATAGCACCCAGTACCTCAGGGTATTCCGCTATTTGCTGGAAGAGACGCATATTGCTGGCCAATACCTCACGGGCATTGGGGAAATATACATGATCACCGACATGTGCTGACATGGCATCCAGGAACTGGTGTAGTACCCTGGAGGCTGATGCCTGTGATATCCCCATCATATCGCCAGTTGGTCTCTGGAAGGTACCTGTTGCTAGTATTCTTAGGCCAACACATACCTTGGTTTCCACTGGGATGGGTTCCCCTCTGTTGGTTCTGTGTGTGAGGCGTGGCCTGCACAGCTCAACGATCTGCTGCAGCAGCTTTCTGTCCACTCTATAGTGCTCTACTATCTCCAGCTCATGTAACCCGTGGTAGGTGACCCTGGGCCTGTACACTCTTCTCCGTCTCCTCACTGTGGGTTGTCTGGCACCATCTGCATTGTCACCACCCTCAGCAAGTCGCCTATGTCTCATTAAGACAGCTATGGCAGCCCCTAGCATTTCTGCTCTGAGTTCAGCTTTTTCAGTTTTCACTTCTATTAGCCTACTCCTGTTTTGCAGTGTCTCTTAATGACAACATCCTGCACTATTGTTTGCAGTGTTTTAAGTGCTGGGCTGGGCTACTAATTTGCCTGTGTAATTGCCTGCTTCTAATTATTTTCACCTGCTAGCTTCAGCAGTTATCCCTGCTAGCTTCCTATTAATTCTGTTGCTTCCTTTTTCCTTTCTGTTTCCTCAGGGGGGAGCAACTTGCATACTATCTGAAACACGCTCACAGTGGCTTAAACGCGCGCACACGTGCTTACACGGTTAAGGATCTACTTATTCAGGTTTAAACGCACGTACACCCGTGCAAACACTGTTACACGTCTGCCTACAGCCTCCAACATACTCAGACTGTCTTACACGCGTGTACACCCGCGCAAACACTGTTACACGTCTGCCTACAGCCTCCAACATACTCACACTGCCTTACACGCACACTGCCTTACTCGTGGTTCATTGCGCGCACGCTGCATGCACGGCCAGCAAGAAACTTTAGTGTAGGTAACAGTGTACACCTTCCATTTCTTGTCTTTCCATGACTTATGTAGTGGCACACCTCTTTCCATGATCTGTGCCTGTCATCTGTCATGTTACACTGGCCTCCAATGAACTGCATTTCTTTCTACCATTCCCCCCAGTGATGTCACCTATCTCCTACTCTATTCCTCCCCCTTTTGTATCTCTTACACTACTCAGGCCATGCTCATTTGCTATGTGACTGTGGTATTCAGTATCCTAACTCTCATTTACATAAGATTGCCTACTAATGCTTAGTTACATGTCTTAGACTCAGCTTCCCCCCTTAGCAACCACTACATGGTGGCCATGTTGGTTTTGGTCTGCTGGTCCCTGCATTGTCATTCCATGTATTACATGAATCCCACATTTGTGGGTTTATACCCTTCTTTTTTATGCTTCTATACAGCGCAGCCCGTATTTTTAATATTATTCCATCGGGTTATTTTGCCAATGGCCACATATTTGGCCGTTGGCATGCTGCCTGATTCATATGCAACCTTTTTTGGGAGCTGACATCGCTCCATTGTGGATTTTGCAGAAATGTACTCAGTTGTCAACTGAGTACATTTCTGCAGCTAAAACGTCTCCTACACGGACTGGTTTCTGCTTCGTGGATCGCTAATATACCTCATTTGCATACCTTTCTAATGCAAGTGAGGTATTTAGCTTGTCCACGCCCAGTCCGTGTAAGAGACATTTTAGCTGGTCTCTTACACAGAGTTTAGGGCTGTTCCTGGATCGCAAGGCTTGCATGGAGTGTTGCACGTCTCTTACACTCCGTGCAAGCCTTCGTGAATCCAGCCCAATGTCATGTCTGGCACTGACCCAGTGAACTCCAACAGGTGACAGTGATGACAGTTCTGATGGCAAAGCCTAGATTCTCACTGTTATTGTGCTGAATGTGGGTGTGCCTGTGATGCCCCATACCTATTCCCAGTCATGGTGTCCTCCAACCTTTCATCTCTATCATCTTCCCTGTCTGTCTCATATGTCATTTATGTCTGTGGATGCTTCCTAACCTACCCTACCTACCTCACTCTCTCATTCCTAAGTACCTTTCACAACATTCATCCCACCAAAACAATAGCCATCTGTCTCACAAAAAATGACTCTACATACATAGCTGCCCACTTCACCTATGTCACATCCTGTTACAACTGAGCCTGGCGCATTGGTCTAGGGTTATGATCTTTGCTTAGGGTGTGAGAGGTCCCAGGTTCAAATCCTGCACATGCCCTGTTTTTAACCTCCTATGATCCTATATGTGACATTAACAAAATCTGCTGGAAAGACAGGTTTGTCTCCCAGAGGCTGCCCCATCTCTGTAATAGGCTTCCCATACATGTCAAACAGATTACCTCTTTGACACTCTTCAAGCCCAACCTTGATGAGTGGATAGGAAACCACAAATCTATCACAGGGGTTCCACCTGTGTCCCTCACTGACAGCAGCAACAGGTGCTGATTGAGGTTTTTTTTTTTTATTATAAACTCTTGACTAGGTTTGTAAGGGCCCCAGAACCATTAGCCTAGTACCCTCCTATGATCCTATGATCCTATGATCTAATTGGTCATACATTATTACATTGTTGTCACCCATCACTGGCATGGTGGTGCCTCTGCAAAGTCATGAAATTTGGTGTTATAATTGTACATTCATGCTGTGAAGAGGTGGAGAGTTATGGTGGTCTCCCATGACACTCCTGCAAATTCCTGTCTTCTTTTTCCTGTGTACTACCCTCTGCTTGCCAACGACATTTTCAACACTATCCTATCCACCGATTTTTCACATATTTAATCTGGACAGTAATATATATTCATACACAAAACACACATATGGCCAGATATGGCCCACAAGAAAGCATTCACTTTATGTGCTCAGCATTTGCAAATATTTTGTCATAGTGCAGCAATGACAAAAGACAGTGAATGCTGTTTAAGTTCTTATTGCATAAACTGAAGATGTCAGATTTAATCTGCAGTAGCCTGGTTACTGTCAGAAATACATGATTAAATCCACTGCACTATTGGAATACAGATAATGCCATACTAAAATCAATTCTGTGGAACAATTAATGTAGCATTTATTAGGGTGTGGGATATGTTAAGCTAAGGGTCTCTATGTGGTGTGTTGAGATACTTGCCCTGTTTATAGACTGATTTTTTTGACATAGTATCATGGATTTGATTACAGTTGTATGGAAGTTTATTACTTCATAACAGTTCATATTCCTCTAATATTTTTAATTGCAAATTTCTGAATTTCTCTACATACAGCACAATTACTTACTATAACATTGTAATAGTGCATCAAAACATTATTATTGAAAACATTGCAGCCCTAACAGGGAGACAGTAAGCCAACCTTATCCTGGTTATGTATTCATGTTTATTGCAGTGTCCCACCCCTTATTTGTACATATAGTAATCAGTTTGTTCTAAAGAGCAGAACATATTAATGATGATTTAATAAGTAAAACTAAAACACCATACAGATATTCCTATATATCCAACAAAATGCATTTGTTCTATTTCTCTCTGTATCTATCTATAACTCTGTCTGTTCACCCCACCTATTTCCATAAGTTTTCACTGTGCTTCAAAAGTGTTATTGTAATGTTGGAAAGTCATAATTCCTTTGTGTCATCATGAGCTTACACTCAAGATGTAGAAATGTCACGGGCTCTATTCTGACAGTTATCAAAGTGTTAATGACTGTTTTGGAATCAGTAATATAGGTGTGCCAGTTAGCTCCATATTGTTGTAAGCCCTCATTATCCTTCAGTGATGATTTACTTTATCCCTGCTGCTGTGTCATCCTGGTGATGTATCTTCTCCCTTCGGTATCATTATTCTTCCAGCTCTGCAGTTGCACAGTGTTTGACACCATGCAAAAAATACAGCTAATGCTAAATGCATGTGCAATGTTTATAGTAATATATCTGGATTTGATTGTCTTCATCAGCATTTCTCTGTCTCACTTGTGCTGTTGTGCTAAGCTATATTTAGTCAGTTTAATGTAAATTGAAACAAGGTGAATAGTCTGATGTAAGGATTACAGTGGTCAATCAGGTAATAAAGATGATTACATATATTCATGTTTGCTTATGTCTACTATCAACTTTTAATTTACACAAATATTAATTTCTGCATGTTATGCTACAGTAACACTCGTGTAATTAATTATTAGCATGCTGCAAATGTTTGGATACATATAGATGACAACATACTACATGATGTTTTGTCCGAGTACTGTTTCTGTTCATACTGGCTAAACCCCTTAATTTAGAACATCATTATCCTGCTGCTACACTAAGTTTTCTGTTGTAAACATTGTCTTGTAAAGATCCTTGCGTGGAAGTCAGCAGAGAACAATACAGAGTACTGCTAACTACTCTTGTAAGTTCAACACTTCAAGATATCATTACACATGCACTAATACTTTGCCATCAGCAGTGCAAATCACTTTGTGCTTGAAAAGAGCAAGAAAAAAAGAAGAGAGAAAAAAAATCATAATTTTCTGTTGCACGTTGTTTTTATGTCTATAGTACTACTGCCCAAAGATGATCATGAGTTTTGAGTTTTGAATAATGTCAACTCACCTAATTAAGTTTTGAAAACTTATGTGTCCGCTGTAAAATGTTTACAGTTTAAAATTTTATCAGCTTGGTTAACCTAATCTCAACACATCTATCACTGTTATTCTGCAGCGATGGTCCTATGTATGACTTCCCATGTTTGGCTTGCCAAAGCACATGGTGCAAATATGACAAAATACAAATGTGCAATCATCCAGACGTGATGTCACAAGAATGTTTGATTGTTGATACGGTAGTATGCAACAGTGGTTGTGTATGTCATCCCATTAGGGGGACCATATCAATGTCCCTCACGGTATCACAATGTACAATAAGGACAGTATATGCATTGCATTATCAAGGTATGTATTTACATGTGACAATCATAGTGATATAATATTGTCTTGTGCCCACACATGCATTTGTTGCATGACCTGGGATATACAGTACTCTCTCCCAAGCAATGATTTCTACAAATATTTCAATATCCAGTTTCACATAGCTGTTGTATGTCTTCCACTGTGGTATTTGTGACTATTACACTGCTCTCTAGATTCTGTAAGCTAATAGTTAGAGGTTCAATATCCAGCAGAGGATACTTGTGTGTGCTTAGCTTTCTGTATGTGAAACTGTTTGTGTCCTTCAATGGTGCATTCACTTCTCCTGAGAATAACACATTTAACTGTTCTCATAGCTTCCTTATCCCTAATTTCACAGTAATGTTCTCTCTCAAACAAATTGATAAACATCCTGACAAAAGTGCAGACGCTCGCATGAAGGCCAGACTTATCTTTTAGTGTTTATGCCTAGTACTTTGATCTCTAGATTATATAATCTAGGTAGGTGGTTCAATATCCCATATGTAGTACGTGTGTGTATGTGTGTGTGTGTGTGTGTGTGTGTGTGTGTGTGTGTGTGTGTGTGTGTGTGTGTGTGTGTGTGTGTGTGTCTATGTGTGTGTGTGTGTGTGTATGTGTGTGTGCATTTAGTTGTTCTGAGATACACACATTTATCTGTTCTCACAGGTCACACAGACCTATTTTTACAGTAATATCCTCTCTGGCACACAATGATGAGGTCATTCTGACAAAAGTACAATCTCTTCCATGAGAGTTATACTTCTGTGGTGCTTACAAGCATTACAGTGCTCTCTTTATTGCATAAAACTTGATAGGTAGGAAGTTTGATACCTGTCATGGAAAGCGTGTGTGTGTAATGGTTGTTGCTGTCTCCATTTCCCTTGCAGAAGCTATACTGTAATGTGTACACAGCTCCCTTATAACAACTTTTATGGAAGCATCCTCAATGAAACACTCTAATGAGGTCATCCTGACAAAAGTACAATCTCTCCCATGAATGTTAGACATCTTCTGTTGCACTTACAACTAATACAGTGCTTTTGGATTCTGCAACCAAGATAGATGGGAAGTTCAATCCCCAGCATGGTACAATGTTGTGTCTTTGTGGTTGTTTAGAGTTAGGTAAGCATATATTCATTTAACCTCTACTCTGAATGATTTTTTTTAAACTCAAAGATGATTACACCATCCCCTAAGGCCACCTTTCACATCCACAATTTCATTGCTACACAGTTGTATATCAATTGCATAGCATACCGTTTGTAATATAATTATTACAATTTTCTGTACATTACATAAAGGAAGCTCTGCTTATTTAGACAATTCTATATCCACAAAATTATACTTTAATGCTAAAATGACAGTGACATGGGTTGAAAGAAAAACAATTAATGTTTATAGAGAAGTGATGCAAATAATCTGTTAAGTGGGGAGGGAGGAGAACGTTTCAATTCTCCAAATGTTGTGTGGCATCAGTAAGAGCATACAATTTCAACATTATATGTCTGCATACACCCTGGTTCAACACATTGATGAGTTCATTGTTTTTCAAGTGAATTGAAGCTATTTGAACGTCAGATGTCTCCTGTGGTGTCTGCATGTATGGCACTATTCTCAATTACCTGTAAATAGCTATGTAGGAGGTTCAACTGTAGCTGTCCTTAACTTCTGCAAATGTGACTGCCAATGCAGATTCAAGTAGTGATGTTTAGCTTGTGATCTTGGATAGTTATATGAAATCTATCCATTAGTACACAGATATGTTGGAACAGTATTATTGTGACTGCACATGCCACTAACACTGCTGTAATGCACATTGGCTTTGTACACATAGAGATGTTGATCCCTCTTACTAAGAACAATGACAATTTATCACATGCCAATGCTTTTATTCAGAGAAATGATGGCATTGGTTTTCATGTTGCTTACATAACATATGTAGGACATGTTATCCTCTGGGATGGGGAAATGAGACAACATGCTGTCTGTTGATGACCTACTACAAAAATCACAGGCACACATATCCCTTACAGAGAGAACATAATGCTATGTCTTCACATAATCACATGTCACTCTTGTGCATTCATCCTGGAAAATATCCATGTACTGTCTACTGCCAAATGTTCATGTGTTCAGCATCTAAATTCATTACCAGCTAGCATTGCTGGACCTTATACTATAATGCATGACTGAGTTGCACCGTGTAGGTAATAATGTGTCTACTGACATTGTAACAGACCTCCACACCCCCTCTCATCTCAGAGACTGCTTACCATACATAGAGATATTACAATAATTTAGCATCGGTGGATTATCATACTAGTTGTAAGACTTCCATTTTGGCACTTGTGGTTCATCCAGGTGTCGTTAGTTAACCAAGTTGTACTGCATGCTGTTTGATTCCTGGCAGGGCGATGTTATGCAAATGCACTGCTGTTACATAAACACCATTGGATCTAGTTATTAGCTTCATAGATTCATAGGTTGGTACTAGGCTATCGGCCCTAGGGCCTATGCAAGCCTAGCCATAACAATTCCCTGGATATTTTTTGGCACAATATTTACTTCTCTGGACCCTTGTCTAGCAAGGTGACTGACATGATCCATGGGGTGAATTTCCTATCTCCCATCCAATCATCAAGGTTCCTTTTGAAGAGGGCCAATGAGGCATTCTGCTTGACATGTATGGGCAGTCTATTCCAGAGTATGTGGAGTCTCTGGGTCTGGAACCTATCCCTCCAGCATGTGTTGTTCATTGTGGTGACAAGGTTTAGATCCCTGGAGTGTGTGGCTCTGAGGGGTTGGGGTTTCTTTAAGTGGAGCATGTCCAACAGCTCAGAGTTTGATATTGCCTTGTATGTTAAGCAGATATCACCTCTGAGTAGACGATATGCCACAGAGTATAGCTGGAGTTTTTTTAGACAGTCAACACATGGCATCTGCTTTAGGCCTGTGATTATTTTAGTGAGGTATTTCGGTGGCCTTTCCAGCTGTTGCAGATGTCTTGTGAGGTACAAACCAAACAAGGCATTATACTCTATAATGGGTCTAATGAGGGATAAGTACAGTGGGACAATGACCTCCTTTTTTCTGGATGAAAAGCCCTTAGTGATGAGATGTGCCACATAGAAGGATTTCCTGACTGTTGTGGCAATGTGGTTATCAAAAACGAGACCACTGTCCACCTGTGTCCCTAAGTCTCTCATCACACTTTCGATGTTTAGTGTCCTGCCACCTATGTGGTAATTCATGGGTACATGTTTTTTTCCAAAGGGCATAACTATACATTTCTTGGCATTAAGCTTGAGCGCATGGCTCTGGCACCAGGCATCTGTGTCTCTAAGGTTCTTTTGTAGAATATCCACATCCTTTGGGGATTCAATAATGGCTCCCAGTTTGCAGTCATCTGCAAACTTTGTTAGCCAGCGTCCTTTAGTGCTGGCCTGTACTTCAGAGAAGTAGATGCCAAACAAGAGTGGTCCCAGGACTGAACCCTGAGGTACTCCACTTGTCACTTGTCTGGAGCTGGATTTGGAGTCAGCTACTTTTACAGTCTGGGTTCTGTCAGTAAGCCAGTTGGCAACCCATTGAGTGACGTAGGGATTTATGCCCAGCTTAGAAAGTTTATCTATGATTCCAGAGTGGGGGATGGTGTTGAAGGCCTTGGCAAGGTCCAGATAGGCTATGTGGACTACCTTACCCTCATCCACAGCTCTGGAGACTGATTCAAAGAAGTAAATCAGATTCAGGAGACAAGATCGGCTCTTCACAAACCCAAACTGTGTGGGGTCCAGTGTTTGAAGGTTGCCAATGTCTTTGTTTATAAGTTCCATGTAATGCGTTCCATGCCCTTGCAGATCAGGCTTGTCAGACTGATGGGGCGGTAGTTAACAGGATCCAAGGCAGATCCTCCCTTGTGGAACTGGATAACTGCAGCTGTGCGCCACTCAGTGGGCATGAAGCCTGAGGTGAGGCTATGATTAAACATGACACTTAGCTAAGGTGCCAGTTCATTTTGTAGTTCATGTAATACACAGCCTGGGATGTCATCTGGTCCCATGGATGCTGTATTCTTAGCTTTGGAGAGTGTGGTTTCTACCTGTGTGGCCGTGATTATCAGAATTTGGCAGTCTTTTGGTATTGAGATGGGCCCTTTAGGGAGTGAGAGGGGGGTGAAGTTGGCACTAAATCAATCTGCCAGGATATTGGCAATATCTTTGGGATCAGTATATTTAATGCCATTCTGTTGTAGCTGAGAGCAGATCTGAGCATTGCCATTTAGATTCTTGACATAACTATAGAATGCCTTGTAGTTATCTTTGGAAACTTTGGCAATTTTATTTTCGTAACTAGCTTTTGAGGATTTTATGAGGGATCTCAGCTTCTTACTGAGGCTGGTGAGGAAGTTTTTTGCATCCTGGGATTTTCCGCTTTTCTGCAACAGTTTCTTCCTCCTGTTGTATAGTTTGTTTGTAGCAGGGGACCATCAGATTGGCTTCCTTTTTTTGGAGAAGAGCATCTTGGTTCTATTTGGGATGGCACGAGTCATGCACAAGTGGATGTGCTCGTACAGTGCCTTAGTGTAGGATTCTGCAGTCGAACTTCCAGATCCCATCTTCGTGGGTGTTGTGAAGTTTGTCACTTCTGACTTCAGTAGCATGAAGTTGGCTTTGGAAAAGTTTTTTAAGGTTTCCTTACTGGGGGGTTGGGGTGGGATGTGGATGTCAAAGGTGATTTGCTTATAGTCAGACCTGACCAATGAGTGGGTGACCACTGGTGTGGAGCATCTATCTCCCATGTTGGTAATGACCAGGTCTAGGATATTGGAGCCCCTGGTGGGACAATGGATTAGTTGATCCAGGGCGTTGGAATTTCTGAATTCCAAGAACCGTTGGGAAAAGGAGTTGGTACCCGAGTAGTTTTCCCAATTAATAGCAGGGTAGTTGAAATCACCCAGTATTAGGGTGTTTGGTTGTATCTTAATATTTTCCAGTATGTTTAGAAAGGTATAGTGAGAATCTTGGAGCATGGTGGGGGACCTGACACAAGCTTCAATTTGGATTGCAGTCTTACCTAGTGTTAGTTGCACCTGGAGAATTTCAGATGCATTGTGTTGGGCAACTAGCCTGGAGGTGTGAATATCCTTGGTGAATATGGACACTCTTCCACCTTTAGTATTTCGGTCTTGGTTTTGTGGCCAAAAGGTGTGGTAAGAATTGTAGCCTGGTATTACAGGGGTGTTCGCTGGAGCCTTGAACCAGCTCTCAGTTACTGCACAGATATCAATGTTCTCCATTTTTAGGAGTGCCTCGAGAGAGTGCATTTTGAGGTTTAGACTTCTAGCATTGAGTAGCATTACCTTCAGATGTTGCATGCTTGTATCTGTTACGGTGGTGGTTTTATCCTTTGAACTTTGCCTAAAAAAGGCATTATTGGGGTGGCAAGAGCTTTAGCCAGTAACCTGAATCCCAGGGATGACAGGTGCAGACCATCTCTGGCAAAGCATCGTGGTTTGTCGATCATGTCTTCCCAGGCAGACAAATACTGGATTCCCTTTGAATGACACCAGAAGCTTAGTCAATTGTTGAAGTCAATCATTTTATCCTTATACTGTGGTATCATTCTGGGTGAAGGCAGGATGCTACTCAGGGCTAGGGTCATACATGCCTGGGTCACATGACCCAAGAGCTCTTCCATGTCTCTTTTCATGCAGTCCAGGGAGGTACGTCTCAAGTCATTCACTCCAGCATGGACAATGACAGAGTCGTATTTGTACTTGTTGTGGAGTGACTTGAGTGCATGCATTATGTGGCGGATCCTGGCACCCGACAGGCAGCTAACTGTAATTTTCTCCTTGTTCAGCCTGGTGAGTGGGACATTTTTATTTTGGACAATGATATATCATCACAGGTTATGATTACTTGGCACTGAAATATTTATTAGGGCATGTTATGCTGTGAGTGCTTTTTTTGGCGCATGCATGGACTGGCATTTATAGTACATCTACACAGATATACTGGTGCCCGCCTCTGGGACAGTGCGTGTCCTACATGATGAAAGCAGCTTTCTTGTCAAAGAATTAGTCATATGGTAATGCTCAATTTTGTGTGGACAGTAACACCTGCATCTTGTTTCTGGAATGCTGACTAACTCTGATTCTTCATATGATACCCATACTTCCTGTATTGGCACACACATTTAATTCCGTTATTTGTGAATGCCTCCATTGCTCTCTGATGTGGCACATGCAGTCACTACAGAGGTCTAGAAAGCATGCTCTATAATAGGCAGGGGTTTTACTCTGCTAACATCTGTCTGTCAGACCACAATGGCTTACACACACACTCAAGGTCCAGCTTTTTCATGCATTGTTATCCCAGGTAGGTCATCAGTAAAACTTATACAATATGATGTTGCTATCTGCCCTTCAGGGGGAGAGGGGTTCTTCCTTGGGTCTATATTAGAAGAACAGAAGATCAAAATCGTGAATGCTCTAAAGAGAAAAAATGCCTGCCCTAGAACTCCTTATTTTGGAGAGCTGCGCCCCCCCACACCCCCCCCCCCGCTAAATATATATTCCAAGATCACACTACAGTGAGGAAAGGGCAAATATTCCAATCTTCATTGTATTGCAATCTCACAAAAAGCGCTTCAAGGTCTGGCATTTTTGCTTTTTAGAGCATTCGCAATTTTGATCTTTGGTTCTTCTAATATAGACCCGTTCTTCCTTACATGATCAATATTCATATATCTGTGCACCCATGATTGTTTTGCCTCTCTCTGATATCTGTTCAGCATATGTTCTGAAAGGACATGATGCAAATCTTTCTTATGTCATTCCTTACTAATATACATTACTTATTCACAATATAACTATTGCTCTATATGGCATGTCATCCTCTAGACACATGTTTAATACTGCCCTTGTTTCTGTCACAATATATGGCTTACTGGCCGATGTATGGATTCATAAGTTTTTCTAACTGTATGGAATGCAGGGAGATCGTTATGATATGTGATTGATCCTCTGTTACAACACTTTCTATTGTATTGCCACTGTTGAACTTCTGTTCTGTTACTGTCCCTTGTGATTGTATTGGAGCATGCCCAGTATTAGCATGTCATACATGTCTGTAAATTAGCAATGGCAAAACTGGACTCCCTGACTTGTCATCCACTCAGTCTTGACATTGGTCACTTATGTATGTTGTTTATTATTAGTTGGCCATGCGTTTATACAAATATACAACACTTGTCTATTGCATGCTCATAGGTGATGAAACCCTTAACTATGGGTGTCACTGACATTTCTGTGCATAAACATGTCCATTTCTGAAAAATTCAGGAAGAAGAATTTTGCCAGGACCCAAGACAACAATGTTTATTAAGTGCTTTTGTCCACTATTTTTCAGGACTTCATCAGAATAACTTAGTCACCATCCGCAATGCTTAAATAGCCACATTCATTAACATCTCCTTCCCATTTAGCATCAACATAGCAACTAATAACTACTGCTTTACACACCATGAAATAAATAGAACATTTTTTTTTAAAAATCCCACTTAAACTATTACATTAAATTACATACCATTCCCCCAATATTATACAAGACATTATAAATATATTGAAACAAAAAACAGTACTTTCAATTTCTAGAAAGTATATATGCTTAATCACATAAAAAAAGTCATATTAATCATATGCTGTTAAGTCAAAAAGTATGCTGCTTTCAACTTAAAAAAAATACTTAATGACATTGCATCATTCAGGCCAGGGGCAGTAGTGGCATTCAACTTCATTTGCCACTTAAGTTCCATAGACTCTTAAAATTCGTCACTAGGCCCTCCTCTTTCACCCAGGTCCACTCGATCTATGGCAACAAATTTAAATTCATGTTAAGGATTACTTTTAATGTGTTTAAATAATGCATTCCTATCATCTTCTTTCCTAATGTCATATAAATGCTGATAAATTCTTTTTCTCAAGCTTAACTTAGTCTTCCTGACATCGAATGCACAACATGCTCCAAAAAGGGCCAACTATACCACTCCTTTACTGCTACATAAAACTCTCTTACCCGGATTTATTTCCCCAAATCCTTGTACAACAAAGGCCTCACCCTCCATAATATAAGGGCATTGTAAGCAATGCCCACATTTTTCATCTTCCCTTTAACAAAAGTTTGTGCATTTCTTTCCAACAAGCTTTTAAAACACATATCCTTCGTATATACAATTTCCGGCTTCTTCCCCACAATATCTTTCTGTTGTTCATCTAAACAAAGAATATTCCAATTTCTTCTAACTATAGAAGCCAGACCATAAAATCTATTATTGAAAGTTAGGATCAATGCCCTTTCAAAACTTTCAGAACCCCCTTCTCTATCACATTTATTCATTCCATTGCTCATATTAACTCCTCTCATTAGGGGGGTGAAATGTCCTATATTCCTTTTACTATTAACTTCACTAAATATTTCTGTTAAAAAATGCTCCAAATATCCTCTTACAGTAAACATAGACTTCAATACTTCACATTCCTTAACAAACTCAGGATCATCAGATGCCATTCTAGCTAAACACACACATTGGCCTTTAACTAGGGATTTTTTTCTGATGCAGGGGGTGCATGCTTTTATAATGTAGCAAAGTGTTCAAGTAGGTGGACTTTCTATATATTGTGGACTCAGATTTTCTCGTTTCCATATTTTTCCTAATGGTTACATCTAAAAAGTTAACTTCTTCCTCATGAACATTCAAAGTAAACTCGAAAAAACCTGTGGCCCCATTTCAATACTCAGCAAACTCATTTAGTCTTTCCATACTGTCCTTCCATAAGAAAAGCAAATAATCTAGGATCTGCCAAAAAAGCCCAACAATTGTTAAATTCTGAATTTATTACAAAATTAATTTCCCAATTAGCAAGAACCGCAGTGGCAAACTTAGAGGCACAAATGACCCCCATGGCAAAACCATTTTTTGCCTAAATATTAGATTTTCAAATGTAAAAAAAAAAAATATTTTCCAGAACCATTTCCATAAAACATCTTAACACTTCTGCTTTTTCTACATTTTATTTTGCATAACAAGAAAGATACTCATAAAAACAATCTATACCCACTGTAGGATAACTGAATAAAGGTCCTGAACATCTAATGTAATAAACTCATCACTAAACTCAGTACTCCCAATTTTTGTTAAAAAATCACCCAAGAGTCCCTAAGAATACATTGACTATTTCTAAAAATATCATATGTGTAAAAATCAATATATTTCACTAAACAGTAAGTCTTGGATGCCATAGCATCCACTATAGGACATAAAGGGGGATTAATCACATCCTTATGAAGCTTTGGTATTCCAAAAAAATAGTGGGGGTCTTAGGATACGGCATTGATACGAATCTAAGGTCCTCTATTGTGATTTGATTATTTAGGCCCAAGTCTTCCAGAGTCATATCTATCTTCCTAAAGGTTATAGTCATTTAATTTAATGAGGCCTCTTCATACGTTTCTAAGAGCAACATAGCAAGCATTCTATTTATGTAGTCATTAACATCCATGACTACTAAGCTCCCACCTTTATCCGGCTTCATTATTCTTACCTGTTCATTATTCAAAATATGAGCCAGTAATTTAGTCTCTTCATTACTTAAATTAGATTCTATATATCTACTATTTGGGATTTGAAATACTCTCTGAATTCTACTTCACTTAGTATTTCAAATAATGTGACCATTGGATGTGCTGGGGGAACAAAAACACTAGACCTTTTTATCATTTTAGCAGAAAGGGCTCTTTCACTTCCACTGCAATTCCTGAAAAAGAATGCGCAATTTAATTTTCTCAAAAATAATTTAAAATGCAGTAATGCGTTGTCTATGCTTGCTATTCTAGTGGGAACAAAAGGCATTCCATGCTCTAACAAATTTGCCTAAGATTGATCAACATCAACTGAACTATAATTATATATTTTAAAATCCATTTCTGAGTTACCTGACATTATACCTGTAAGGTCTTTTTGTTCTTGTGTAACATGGTGAGATGGATAATACATCAGTGCTGTCAACATTCATACATCAATTTCTTGTATATACATTATATGTTATGGCTACATTCTGTGAATTAAACCCATAATTTATCTTCCATCCTTGCAAACTGTTAACAATTTAAGTAACATGTATATCAATCCATACTCCTCTTTGCTGCAATGCAGCTTTATGACTCTATCTATATCCTTTATCAGCATGTCCATGATTATTTATGTGCATACCTGCAGGATTGACATTCACAGTGATTATCATTAGATCAGTCTTGCAGGTTTTATGTTCAAAAGGTTTCTCATACACTTTCATCACACTTGCCTGTGGGATATAAGCATACTTAAAACTTTTACGCTTTAACACTTTACGAATTTGTTATATCAAATGTTTGTGTAAAAATTCCCCATTTCATTTAACCTCATTCTGTATTGTTTTCCCTCTACTTGCACTTAAGTTGTATGAGCTACAGCCATGCACATATCTGAGCACTGCCTATATGCGATCTGTATTGTTTACATTGTGTGCCTCTGCTTGCAAGCACCTTGCCATGGCTGTGAACACAATTGCTAGCTACAGAAAGATGCTTGTATACATGTAGGTTGCTTGAGCATGCATATTTGATCAGTGCTGCTGATCATCACTCTAGCCCACACACACACACACACACACACACACACACACACACACACACACACACACACACACACATACAATTTTCATTAACAGATAGTTATTGTATACATCAATTTAGCCATCTTATTGATTCTGATACTGAAATAGTGATTTAGTTTACTGTGCATACCTCAGATGTCTGATAGTGATAAAAAATAATGATCACAAACATAAATTTCAACCATGTTTCCAACAAACAGCAACCATAGTAATCTATTTCAGCTAACTTTACACTAACACTCATTAGTCCTGAAAATCCAAAATAATGACTAATTACTTAAACAAATGACAACTGGACCAATCACTGACATCTATAGACAGAACCTGTATTCTGCAATGATAGCTACTTTGTAGACTTTGTACACATTGGACATTTGGAACATAATAAATAAAATAACTTGCAAAGATATTTTTCAATCCCTCTATACCCTTACTCACCACACAGACACAAAGAAACATAAAGATTAATGAACAGACACACTGATAAACACATGCTCACTGTCATGCAGCCAAACACACAATGGTGTATACTTCAGCTGTTGCATTGTGAACACTAAATAAAGCTATATATAATGGCCACAGTGATGTATTTCAACCCATTGTTATCACAATAATAAAGTGCAAATCTCCTGAAAACCATCAGAGTTTACACACAGACACACACTCATTCATGCACACTGATTTGGTCATTAATGGCAATCACTTGTATTATTTCGTATACCTTAAATGTCTGGTCATGACCAAATAAATGAATAAATGCATAAATAATGGCCATGTTAATGCATTTCAGGTTTGCAGCACCCAGTGGACTCAGGCATGTGCACATGCATATACACACACACACACACACACACACACACACACACACACACACACACACATACACACACACAGACATACACTTAAAATATAAAAATAAAAAAAAATGCTATTTGCAAATGGATAAACTTAGAAACTTGCTTATTACTTCAGTTAATCAACTAAAAATGCAACAGTACAGTAATTTGGTTTTCAGTTAGTCTTTATATATTAATGGCAAAGAAGCCTTATGCTTTGGAGATTACATGTATGTCCAAGATGATATTAATAAATATTACTTCAACATTTGAATGCTTTCATTCACTTCATGGTTACAGGTCAACCTTCTTCAGAAATGTGACTAAAGTTGTGAGAATACAGAGTTTTTTAGAACAACCTAATAAAAAATATTTACTTTCTGACAGTGGCACAAATATTATTTAAAATGTCTCCCATGGTCACAGTTCTTGTAGATCACTATGTGTATTGTACCTAGTCAGCCACTGTAGCTAAACAGCATATGCATAGAAGTTACTGATCATGTGCAAGATCAGTGCAGTTTTGTATAGTCAGAGTGAATGCAGGCGTGAATGGAGATGCACATGTAAGTATGTTTGAAGTAACAAGTCAGTCAGTTTATGAACTTTGAAGTATATGTTCCAGTTACAGTTCCTGATGTGTTCATGTGCAATAAATGACTTGAATGTATACCCAACCTCAGTGTCTCTTATTTGATACATGAGACATGCGCCATGGTGTCAGAATGGGATCCAAAGCTGAAGCTACTTACAAACCATGAGGCATGTGGCTAGAAGTGGAGAAATATACAGAAGCCAACTCGCAAACAGGTCGGCAGTTATTCAAAGGTACTTAAACTCATTTAAATGATTTTTCAGTTGCTGAATAAGTGTCAAAGCATTTAAAACTTCTGAAATCACTGAGATAAAACAAATATCTGAAATAGCCACATACTGATAAAAGTAATTGCCGAAGTGTTTGAAATAATTTCTGAAGTGTTTAAAATGTACAAAAAGTCTAAAACAACTGTTTTTTTTTTTTGTTTTGTTTTGTAATGTACTACTTTTTCCCGTTAACTAAAACTCTTCAATGTATCCAAAGTTTCTGGAATGTTTGCAGTGCTTGCAGTGTTGAAGTAAAGCCTTTTCAGAGAGATTATTGTGCAGTTATCATAATTACAAGTACCTGGTCTATGCATATATTTAAACAAATTTTGTTGTTATGACCAAGGGATTTTGCAGACCTAGACCACTGGTGTTTGATAATAATATTACTTAGAATTGGCCAAAGTTTGACCAAGAATATGATATTTTCCTATAGGCTGCATTTTCTGATAAAGATGCTCATACAAAGGCATTCATACTTCTTAATTTAGCTGGCTTGGAAGACATAGAGAGGGAATGTTCATTTGTGTATGCACCTGCTGTGTATGTAGGGAAGGGGGAAAACTACCATATTGTGGCACAGGCTGGAAAGGGGGTAGACCCCGAGTGCTTAAAATGTAAATTTAGAGAAATGTGTAACCTTAAATGAATATTACAATGGAAAGGCACATGTTTTACACAAGAAATAAAAAGCCTGGTGAAACTATAGCAGCATATATTACCAACTTAAGAGATAAAGCAAAGATGTGCATATTTGGTGATCTGAGAGATGATTTGATAAAAAACAGGCTTTTGTGTGGTAAAAATGCAGTGAAAAAGATATGCTGCAAGACAGTGATTTAATATTGAGCAAAGCGATTGAGATTTGTCAAATACATGAGCATACATAAAATTATACGAATATGCTTACAAATGAGAAAAGCAGGCATGCAGTATCTCATGCAGTATCTGCCAGTGTGAATGTTGATAGTGTACAACATAAAGCTAAGATGAGAAAGAAATATAAACCAAAGAGTATGCCAAACAACCTCATTGTTAAATGCTGTAATTGTGGAGGCAGTCATGAACCTAAAAGAGAAGTGCTTACCTTTTAGTCATCAGTGTCACAAATGTAAAAATGGAAATCATTTCAAAAGGCTTTGAAAGTCCAAAGTGCCACATAATTTTATTAAAACAGAGCATCCGAAGATGCAAGAAGATTGGACACAGAGCTGTGAGCAAACTTTCTATGTTGATGGTGGTTCTGTAATTGATGAAACAGTTAACACAGTAGATTATCAGTTTGCAGCAAAGAGTGAAATATTTTGTACTGTATGAATTAATGGGAAATGTGCAGAGCTTATACACTGCATCCAAGTGCAATGTTATATCAGCACAAATCTTTGCCAAAGTATGAGCTGGTGAGAAACTTCATTCAGCAAAGTGTGCAAAACTAGTTGCTTGTGGTGGTGAAGAGATTCAAGCTCATGGCACAGTAGCTCCCAAATGCCATTCTGCTGGCAACAGCTATGACTTGCAGTTTTACATAGTCAAAAGACACATATAGTCATCGTTAGGCCTCAAAGACTGTTTGAGAATGGGACTGATTTCATTTAGTCGAGAGGTCCACCATATACGTCTGAATACCAATGATAGTTTTCAGTCACACATTCCATGAAGTTAAATCATGAAGTAAGTCCAGTTGTCAGACCAGCAAGGAAGGTTCTGGTAGCAATGCAAAGCAAAGTCAAAGCAGAACTTGATAAAATGGTGTATTTGGGTGTCCTTACTCCAGTAAAACATCCGAGTAAATGGGTATGTTCCATGGTTGCAGCTCATAAGAAAAGCTCAGATGATATTCAAATATGTATTGAGCCGAGAGACTTAAACAAAGCACTTAAATATCTTCATCATCTGATGTGTACAGTAGAAAAAAGTAGCTACTCTCATGCCAAATGCCACTGTTTTTTCAGTCTTAGATGCAAAATATTCCTTTTGTCAAATTTTGCTGGATCACAAATCTTCATAGTTAACCACTTTCAGTATGCCATTTGGTAAATACAGATTTTTAATAATGCCATTTAGGATACATTCTGCCAGGGAAGTATTTCAACATGTGATGAAGATAACTTTTTCTGCTTATACATGTGCTATTATAGGAGACAACATTATTGTAGGAGGCAATGGTGAAGACAAACACAATAGAAACCTCAAGAAAGTCCTAGATTGTGCATGTGAAGTAAATCTTAAACTGAATCCTCAGAAATGCAAATTCAAACTGAAAGAAGTTACTTATGTTGGTCATTTGTTTACCATTTCTGGCTTATAACCAGATCTGTTTAAGCAAGCAAACAGCAATTCTTGTGATGCCAGTTCCAGAAAATGTCACATCTTTACAACTTTTTATTGATATGATCAACTATTTAAGAAAGTTCATCCCAGACTTGACTGAGCTGTAGCATCATTAAGTGAGTTGACATGCAAAAATGTAAACTTGTCCTGGTTGGAACACCAAATGCATTTGACATTCTGAAACAGAAAATTACCAGTCCACCCATACTTAGATATTATGATGTTCACCAACCTGCAACTCATTCGTGTGATGCTTCAAAGTATGGTCTTGGTGCAGCATGTCTTCAAGAAAGCATACCAGTAACCTATGCATCCACAACTTTAACCCAAACTGAAATGCAGTACGCACAAATTGAAAAAGAGCTTTTTGCAATAGTGTTCATATGTTTGAAGTTCAATGATTATATTCATGGCAAACCTATTCAAACAGAGACTGATCACCAACCTCTAGTGACAATTCTGAAAAGCCAATACATACAGCCCCAGCATGTTTGCAATGCATGATGTTAAAATTGCAAAAGTACGGTTTCAATATTGTCTATACAAAAGGCAAATTTCTATACCTTGCTGATGCTTTGTCAAGATTGCCCCAACAAACAGAACAACATGACAATGAGAAAGTAGACTTCAAAGTCATGAGAGTCATGGAAGTCATACATTTTTCCTCATCATGTCTTGATGAACTCAGAAATCATACAGCTTCAGACCCAATTCTCCAAACACTGAAACGTGTTATCAGTCAAGGATGGCCAGCATGACAAATTGGTTTACCACTTGACATACAGATGTAGTTTCCTTATAGAGATGAGATTCTGATGGAAGATGGAATCATCATGCAAGGTCCTAAAGTGATAATTTCTTTAGCATTACAACAGGAATATATCAAGATTTTGCATTGTGGTTACCCAGGTACTGATTCTACCAAAAGAAGGGCAATAGGCATAGTATTTTGGTTTTCTAAGTCAAAAGACAGAGATGGAAACTCTAGCATGTTCAATTTACAACAACACTAAATTGCTCCAACAAAAAGAACCACTACAGCTACACCAGATTTCTGAATTACCATGGTCAATGGTTGCTACTGATATTTTTGAATGGAGTGGTCAATATTCATGTTAGTAGACTCTTATTCACATTGGTTCAAAATTGAACTTCTTCCTAACTTAATATCTAGCACTTTCATTAAGAAGTTGGAGACATTTTTCTCTTCATGGTAGTCTGCACAAAGTCGTACCTGACAATAGTACATAGTTTACAAGTCAACAGTTCAAGAAATTTGCTGCGTCTTGGGACATTGTCCATGTTACTAGTAGTCCTGAGTATCCACAGTCCAATGGTTTAACTGATTGTGTAGTTCGGAGTGTGAAGTACTTGTACTTACTGGAGAAATCTAAGAGAGATGGTACCAACATTTTTCTTAACCTACTTAGTCTCAGAAACATTCCCCGAGATCATTTGCTTGTTTCACCTGCTCAGAGGTTGATGTCCACAGACTAGACCAACTCTTCCTATCAGTAAACAATTATTAATAGCAAATGCAAAGAACAGATTGGTCAAGACTCAACTTTTGAAAAAACACCAGTCATAAAAGTTGTGCTACGATAAATCCAGCAAACCTCTCAGACTAATAAGACAAGGAGAGATTTTAAGAATGCAAACATCTAAAGGATATGACCAAGTGGGAATCATCAAAAATATTTGTGAAGAACCAAGATCTTACATCGTACAATCTTGAAGAATGGATTTCAGAAGGAATCGGATATGCACACTACCAGTTTCTGAGTCAGTGACAGCAGATTGCCTGTGCCAGTGACTATTTCTCAGAGTGACTCTGCCCTTGTTTGAATTCCAGAGGACAGTGTACTTTCTTCAAGTAATCCTGATGTAATCCTTGAAGATTCAATTGTAAAAGAATCCCCAGAGTATGTCCCTGTTGCTAAAACCAATGTGACAAGATAGGGTAGAATTTCCAGACTCAATCCAAAATACAGAGTGACTTGAACTTGAATTCATTTTGTTGTTAAATGTTGATGTGATGTCTAGCTTGCAAAAATATCTTGTTCTCCTATTACATGCCGAACAAATCAAAGGTGGAGGATATAGATCATTGTGTGTATTGTACCTAGTCAGCCACTGTAGCTAGACAGCACATCCATATTAGTTACTGAGCACTTTCAAGATCAGTGTTATTTTGTATAGTCTGTCAGAATAAATGCAGGTATGAATGGAGATGTACATGCAAGTGTGTTTGAAGTAACAAGTCAGTCAGTTTATGAAGTTCAAAGTATATGTTCCAGTTATAGCTCCTGATGTGTTCATGTACAATAAACAACTTGAATGAATACCCAGCACCAATGTCTCATTTGATATGTGAGACGTGACAGTTCTCACTACAAGTTAGTCCATTTTCTTTCACTTTTGACTCAGGAAGCCTCAGGCACAAATCCTGTGATGTCACCTGAACCACTGGGAAAAATTGCTTGCTGCTTCCTATAGCAGCCAAAGTAGACACTATTGAAAGGTCTTTCCTGTACTACTGAAATAAAAGAATCAATAATAAGTCAAATCACCTTTTTACTATGAGTTCTTGTGTATAAAGGTCTGTATGTTTTAAGTCAGCCCAAACAAGTCAGCTGTACTTTTGTTTCTTTAAAGAAAAAGTAATTCCATACATACACACATGCATGTACTCTAAATATGCAGTGGTATAAGTTCACCAAAATGGGAAGTCATCGATTTTTTAAATCAAAACATAATACTATTACTATTAATAATAATATCACATTGTTTCTGCTTTTTCCTAAATGTGAGGAAGTACCTATTCATACATGCCATCTCCTTACCCATCCTTCTTCACTCATTTCCTTATTTGTGTTAATTTCTCTTCCCCGGCTTTCTTTCCAAATATAACATAAGCCTTCTGTTCTCTCACTTTATATTGCAATTTCTGTTTGTATTATTCTAACTTATCTTTAAATTCATTATAAACAGGCTAATTTTTTCTGAATATTAAATTGTTGTCATATAACTTGTATCTATTCTTAACTAATGTTTTCATATTATGCCTAGTTTGGTATAATTATTTAAACTGTAGATTTTTTTTATTATTTTTATAATACTTTGGAGATTTTCTCCCTGGACTTCCAGAGAAAATGGGCTGCAACCCAGCTGGACTTTTCTAATAATCGAATGTCAAAAAATGAATTAAAAAAAAAATTCATTTGGGAAGGATGTATCCCAGTTCTTTGTCATTAGCTGTCCTGTAAATATGTGGTAGCTTGGAATTAGGTTAGGCAAATACCACAGAGTGTTTTATTTAGCTGTAGAATTTTCAGTTAAGAATGTTATCAGAGATGAGATTCAAGGCTGATTTTCATAGATAATCTGCACAAGGTCCTTAATGTGATCATCATGCTTAACTTGGCTATAAAGCAAGCCTATTTATAGACCATTGCAAAATGGAGACAATACATAAGCTAATATCAGCTGGCTGAAAAAAAATGTCACAATGTGTCTTGGATATTAGCTTAGTTTCAAGCAAAATAATAAAACAAATCACTTTGTTAGTAATATCTTCAAACAAACCACACTCTTTAAGGAATGGTCTTTGGTTCAGTGCAAAAATAAAGAACTTGAAATGGTACAAGATCCCACTGCAAGCAATACAGTGCTTTATGGGGGAAAAGCAAACAAAAAAAACCCCCACAAAACAATTAATGAGGTCAGTAGGGTAGTTGGGTAAAGATATTGATTCAAGGGACCTGAAGGGACATGAAAGCCATCATCAGCTTTATAGCTTATCACATATCAGTGCAGCTCAGTATGTCATGTTCTGTGATTTCATAGTGCTTTTTCTGATGGTTTACCCAAATTCACACAACTAATCAAATGAAGCCAAAAACAAAAGTATTTGGGTGGGTGGGGTGAACTTGATAATGCTTTTGTTTGTTTTGGACGGCAGATGAAAAAGCAGAAAAGGATTAAGATGAAAGTTCAGAAAATGAATTACAGGAAATATTATGTAAGGGTTAACAGTTTAAAATTCCGAGACTCATAAAGTGCTAGGCCCAGAATAAACAGACTGAATGTGTGAAAATAGAAATTTACTTTAAACTAAGAGTCTATGGCTATGAAAAGGAAAGCTTTGTCTGTCCTCTTTAGTCTGCTGCCACTGTGATCTTTACTTGGAAAAGTAAAAAGATAATTATTCTGTGTAGGTCTTCATGGAAATGGGAAGGGGGTTTAATAGGAATCTTTCAACCAAAGCACGGCTTTTTGGAATACTGGGATCTGAATCGGACCCTTTAGTCAATGAAAGTGTTTTGGGAACTAGGGGCATGAATAAGAATCATGAACTCTTGGGTTGTCCTGAGATTTCAAAGATAAGTTCTCATCATTTAATTATATATCATACTGTGCCTGCAGAAAGAGCAAGCAAGTCTGGTAGCCTATAATCTACAACTGTCATGGGTTCAGTTCTCATGACCTCCATTTACTTAAGCAGGTGGTGCTCTTGGCCTGAGTTTGAAATTTATTGTGCCAGTCAACAAATAAAAATGTTTTATATATATATATATATATATATATATATATATATATATATATATATATATATATATATATATATATATATATATATATATATATATATATATATATATATATATATACACATACATAAATATATATATATATATATATATATATATATATATATATATATATATATATATATATATATATATATATATATACATATATATATATATATATATATATATATATATATATATATATATATATATATATATATATATATATATATATATATATATGTATATATATATATATATATATATATATATATATATATATATATATATATATAGATATATATAGATATATATACACACACACATATATATATATATATATATATATATATATATATATATATATATAAGACTAAACTCCTCATAATAAGTGGATGGAGACATGAATATATAACATGATCATTGTCTTGGCAGGACAAGGTCCAGTCGACTACAGCATAATATGGCATTAAGGGAAATCTGTGCCATACATTACACATACTCTTGACAGAAATCTGTGCCATACATTTTGTATACTCCTGACAGGCACAGAATTAAGGAGCATAAACATATTTCATAAGTGATAGCCAGATGGTTTGATTATATTTTTATTCCCTCCATCTGCCCATTCTGGATTGGCTGAAGAAACAGTTCTGAATCATGCACCATCCTTAACTGAATTATATCAGGTCATTAAGCAAATCTTTACTGTACTAGTGATACTGTGTCACTTGAGAATGCAGAGTGTTTGCAACGGATTACTAAGAGCACATCAAATTATACTGGTCAATGTCCCATACCTTGGAGCACTGCAAGATGTCTGAAAAGCCAATAATAAGGATCACTCACAATGAGAGACGCAGAATTATGTAGCACATAAGTCAGTGCTAGCTAATGCCAAATGTAGAAACAGAGAAGGAAGGCAAGACACGCTGTTCCTTTCTATGACATTGTTAGAATGTTTGTATTTACCTCATCAGAACTGCAAACCAAGAACTAGACAAGCTTTCACCTAGATGGGCAGATTTGGTTATAATGAGGTTTAACACACTAAACACTATCTTGTTACAGCAGTGGTGAAAACAAATGCAATCATTGATAGATATGTGCACAAATGTTCAAAGCAAATATTGGACTTTATAAGTCATTAAATGGCACATCGGAATGTTCTTTCTTCGATATGAAAAGTATTATAAACCATTTACAATATTGTATTAGCAGCACATTTGCATTGACTGAGTCATTTTCTGGTATAGGTGGACTTCTGAAACTTGGGAGATCACTCAGTCTTTTTATTTATTTGTTTACCAAAGGCTCACTAGGCTTGATTTAGTTCACAGTGGTGATCTCATAGCACTGCCTGAAGAAGTGACTTCTAGCAGTAGTCTGGCTCATTGGCATGGAAGTATGGAGCCCTGAAGGTAACAAGAATGACCTGAATTAAAGGAGTATTGTGGGCCCTTCAGTAGGTGGGCTTTGGGGAAGGGTGGGAATAAGGGAGTTCTTAGCTTGTACATTACAAAGAGAAGGCTTGGTTCCTCCTTGTGATTAGGCACTCCCTTTTCAAAACTGGAGAGTCAAATTGTGATCATAGGCAAGCTGCTAAGTGCTTGTGCAGAAGGTGGGTGTGGAGCTGTCGCTACATGTAGTGCAGCACATGGTCTCATATAAGCACTGCCCCAGTTAAGGTTTCCCTACATTTGCAGAAAAAATAACAAATATCTCAGGCACATATGTGATGTCCTCCTCTTGTGTTTTGCCTTTCAAGGAGACACTGAATTGCTATGGTTGCTTGAATATCAGTCGCCCTCTGCAGAGGGGTGTCCACCTGCCTACTGAAAGGCACATGACAGGATTCATTTCACCCACAAGAAAAAAATAATGAGTCTGTTTATAGGGACACAGATCTTAGAAAAAGATTTGTGGTGGAAACAGAAGGCCAAAAACATAGGATCTGACATAATACAAAAAGAGACAAAGGGAATCAAACCCAGTACTACAAAAAATGCTTCTCAGCAGCTCCTAACCTTAACAGTAGATGCTGTGTAAAAATACAAATATCGGAGAAATAAAACAGTTATGTCATTAAAATCTCATGTAAAATAAATTACCTTTTATATCTGCACAGCTGGTAGATGTATATGTAAAGATAAAAATGATTCATAGGTCCATAGGTTCATAGGATGATACTAGGCTATTGGCACAGAGGCCCTTATAAGCCTAGCCAAGAATTTCACCCATGTTCCCGCAAGGTCAGCACCTGTTTCCCCTGTCCAGCAGAGACACAGGTTGGATCCCAGGGCTGGATTTTCTGTTTCCCATCCAGTCATCCAGGTTCCTGTTAAACAGGACTATTGAGGTATTCTGCTTGACATGGAGAAGTGAGTCTATTCCACAGAAGGGGGAGTCTTTGGGACACAAATCTATCCTGCCAACAAGTTCTATTGATGTCATAGACCAGGTTGCGGCCTTGCTTGCTGGTTGCACAAGTGGAGTTTGACTTACAGATACGCAGCAACTCCATCAAGACTGGGTCTGAGATGGCCTTGTATGCCAGACACAGGTCACCTCTGAGCAGTCTGTACAAGATTGAGTAGAGGGATGAGGCTTTTAGCCTGTCTGTATAAGATAGGTGTTTGAGACCCTGGATTTTCCTAGTCAGGACCCTCTGTGGTCTCTCCAGCTGCTCCATGTGCTTGGCAAGGTACATTCTGAAGGGGGCATTGTACTCGATAATGGGTCTAATAAGGGAGGAGTACAGGAATGTTATGACCCCCTTGTTTCTGGATGAAATACCCTTACATATGAGGTGCACCATGTCGAAAGCCTTCCATACAATGGCGGCAACATGGTGGTCAAAAGTCAGGTTGCCGTCAACCTGGGTGCCCAAATCCCTCACGAATGATTGCATGTGTAGTACATTGTTATTAATGTGATAATTAGTGGGGATGCCATTTTCCCCAAAGGGGATCATGATGCATTTCTTGGCATTCAGTTTGAGGCTATGTTTCTGGCACCAGTCGTTAGTTTGAGTAAGGCCCTCTTGGAGGATGTTCACATCACTAGGGGAATTTAAGACAGCACCCAGCTTGCAGTCATCTACAAACTTGGTCAGCCACAGACCACTGGTTTTTGCTTGCACCTCAGAAAAAGATATCCAAACAGTAGCGGCCCCAGAACTGATCCTTGGGGTACACCGCTCATTACAGGTCTACTACTAGAGGTAGCTTCCCCTATTTTGACTGAGTGGGTTCTATCAGTCAGCCAGTTAGCTACCCATCTGGTAACATACAGGTTGATGCCTAGCTGGGAGAGTTTATCTATTATGCCGGAGTGAAGAATAGTGTTGAAGGCTTTGACTAAGTCAAGGTAGGTGGTGTGCACTGTCATCCCCTCATTCTTGGCTGTGCTGACTGTTTTGAAGAAGTTGACCAAGTTCAACAGGCATGAGCTCCCTTTGACAAAACCAGACTGTGTGGGGTCAAGTGTTTAGAGGTTCACAACATCCTTTTTATAAGGTCCATGGTAATGAGTTCCATGGTCTTGCAGATCAGGCCAGTTAGGCTGATGGGCCTATAATTGCCTGGGTCAGTGGACATTCTACCTTTGTGTAGAGGGATGACTTAGTTTTCCTCCTTTTATCAGGGACAAAGCTTGTGGGCTATTTTTTTCCATGAAAATATAAAATTTATAAATTTGGAGTAAATAGTCTTAAAACATACAAGTTTATGAAACTTGTCATTCAAGACCATAACTATGTGGCTTCATAATTTGATTTTCCTATATTTATTATTGGTAAAATTGTAAGAGTTTAACTTTGCTTAATTCAGTGCTCTGTATTTATGTGCTCAAGATTCAAAAAGACTCCTTCCAACAGTACTAACTATCCATTGCTGGTTGATCAATTAGCATAACAGGAGAATCTCCTATTCAGAGACATGGCAAAGCATGTAGACACACACTGAGACACCCGTGTGTGCATGCACACACACACACACACACACACACACACACACACACACACACACTCACATAAAAGAATCCAGAAACAAGCCACCCAAATCCTTCAAGCCCTTAGTGAAAGAAATTTGTACAAAGCTTAAAATAATGGGGAGTGGGGGCCAAAGGCTTAAAATAGGGAGTGATTTTAAACAGTTTTCTTATAAACTTAGAAAGTTGGTAAAATACCAGGATTTGTGCTAACATGCATTTTCTGAAAGATATAAAGTTTGAAACCCAAATGTATATCATTAGTTAGGAACTTCAGTCCTCAACAATCTTCTAGAAAACTACAAATGTTATGGGGAACAGACCAAAAATATGAGGCAAAAATCTAGACATTCTATGAAATCAATGGTCAGTTGAGAGGTATGAAGCTGCCACATGCTTGCTTACATTGACAGAAATACTCAGCAACTCACATGCATGCATGCATCATGCATGCTTCAACACACACACACATGTGCGCACAGGCGCGTGCGCACATACACACACACACACACACACACACACACACACACACACACACACACACACACACACACACACACATTCGTGCGCACTCACACACACACACACACACACACACACACACACACACACACACACACACACACACACACACAAACTTCCTTTATGTATTTATTTATTTTATTTTATTTTACATTTGTTTACCGGGAAAGTACTACTGGAACAAGGTCCATTTACAGCGGAGGCCTGGGGAGAAAAGCTCCATAACATAACAGTACAAATACAGCAAATGACAAAAACATTTCTGTACAGAGGCATATATACAATCAGAGCTTCATGAATTTATATGACAACACATAATCCATGAGTGACAGAAAATTTCTATACAGTGGCATATATACCGTCAAGGAGCTTTTTCGTACCTTAGTTTGATTTGAGCAAGCTTGGTATATAGATAGCAAAGCTTTGAATTCCCTACTGGTAGTACAAAGCATAAAAATGAAGGTATGGAATCTTGAAAATAATGCTATTCAGGAGATAAATGTCATAGCATGAGAAATAGTTTGTAGGATAGTAGTTCCTGATAGGGAGTATTTGAGTAGTACAGAATAGCTGAGGTAAGCAGTGAGGAGATGAGGTGTGGCAAGTTAGGAGGAGAGCTGAAAAGATTTTATGTGATACAGGGACAGAGCCATGATTGCAAGAGGTGAGACTTTACTGATGTCTTTAAAAGTGAGATGGATGGTGCAGAGGAGATACTTTGGGGGAGGTTATTCCATTCCCTAGCAATGGTGTGGGAGAACAGACTTTTCCCTGCAGTGTTATTGGCTTTGGTTATGCAGAGCAGGGTATTGTTGGATGAGCGACGAGGGTGATTTGCAGAATATTGGTTTAGAAGTTGGTTTAGGGCTGGGGTTTTCTGAGGGTTCCTTAGTATGTTGAAGGTGAGAACTAATTGGTGATAACTAATTAGCTGAGGGAGTTCTAACCACTGTAGTTGCTTCAGGGCAAGACAGTGATGACTTCTAAAAGTGGAGTTGTTATTGAATTTTGCAACTTTATTGTAACATGACTCTAGTTTGTTTAGGTCTGTTTTCCTGATATGAGTTAGGATTGCTGATGCATTCATTAGGGTAGACAAGAGGTGGGTTTGGGCTAAGGAGATTCTGGCTTGGTCCGATAGGAACTGTTTGTGTTTTTATAGGGTCCCTAGTTTCTTATGTACCCTTGTGATGACTTGTGAGATATGGACATTAAAGTTTAGATTGTTATCTATTTCAACCCCGAGCAGCTTAGTGTGAGGGGAGGGGGAGATTGTGGTCCCATTTATGGAGGTGATAGTGAAGGTAGGAGGTGTGGATTTGGATTTATTGGAGGCAAAAAATTTGGTCTTGTTAGTATTTAGAATGAGTTGGATATCAGTAAACCATTGTTCTACAGAGCAGAAGGATTCTTGGGTAAGCTTTTGAAGAGTGGTATGGATGAGGCTGAACAGATTAGGGTGGAGTCGTCTGATACTGTATAAGTGATGCATGCAGGGTGGAAGTATGTAGTTTGTTAATGAAAATGGTGAATAGTAGAGGACCCAGTATTGATCCTTGGGGGATGCCTGTAGTAGTTGGTTATAGAGGAGATCATGTACTTTGCCATTTAACTGATTGTTTTCTGTCAGAGAGATAGATTCTAAACATGAAGTAGTAGAGGGGTAAAGGATAAGGTTGACAGAGTATCAAGAGTAGGTTATGGGAGACCATATCAAATGCTTTTGACAGATCTAGGAATATGGATGAGATGAATTTGTTGTTGTTTCTTAGATGGTTAATCTGATTGGTAAAGGAGAGTAGAGCAATGGTTGTGCTATGGTTTGGGTGGAAACAATGCTGTGTGGGGGCGAGGAGGTTTTGTGAGGCTAAGAAGTGCATTACCTAGGTGTGAATACATTTATCTAGAAGCTTGGAAAGGGGGGACAAGATAACAATTGGCCGGAAGTTTGATAGTTCATAGGAGTTTCTGCTTTGTAAAGGGGAATTATATGTGACACTTTCCATAGATGGGGTATGTAGGTTTCTTGTATAGAGTGGTTTATAAGAATTCAGACAGGGTAGGCTAGTGATTCTGCAGCTAATTTTAGAAAATTTGTGGGTAAACCATCTGCTGTGAGTGTGGTGGGTTTTAGTTTAGACAGTAGCTTTTCAACTGAAGAGGTTGGTACAGGTGAGATTGTAAAGGTGGGTATGTCAGTTTGTTCTACAGTTAGGATGGTTTTAGTGTTCTTGTTGGATAGTTGGATAGATAATGCGAGGATAGATTCTGTGAAGTGATGGTTGAATTCTGAAGCTATGCTATCATTATCAGAATTGTTGTTGGGAGATGGGGTGGTGGTTTTGCCCAGTTTTAGAAGGGTATTGATGGCCTGCCAGAAATTTTGGGGGTTTCTAGAGTGCTTGTTTTGGATGTCTAAGAAGTAGTTCTTTTTATCTACTTTTGTTTGGTTTATGGTCTTATTTTGTAGTTCTTGATATTTCTGTCTGTCTTGGATACTGTTATTCTTTTTCTAGTTTTTTCCAGGCATTGTCTCTGGCTTTTATTAAGGCTTTTGTTGTTCTATTTAGCCATGGGGCATAGTTAACTTTAGTCCTGAGTTTCCTCATGGGAGCTAGTATATTTAGTACGTTCATAAAAGTAGTATTAAAAAAAATCAACTGCCTGGTCTAAAGGTAGAGTTTTTAGTGGATCCCAGTCCTATTGCTGTAGCATACTGTTAAGAGTTTGTGGATTGACTTTGTGCTCATCCCTAGTCTCCTTGAATAGCATGGGTTTGAGTATTTTTGCCTGTTTACGAAGGAGGAATGTGGGGCAGTGGTCACTCAATATATCAAGTAAGCAGACCACATGATAATTTTCTGTGGAAATATTAACTAGTGTCCAATCTAGAATGGAGGTTCTATTGGATTTTTTGTCTACTCTGGCGGGTTTTTGGTTTAGTTGTGAAAATCCAAATAAGTTAATATGGTTTGAGGGGTTGTTGGAGTTGCAGGCTAGCCAGTCTAAGTTTAGGTTGCCTAGCGGGATGGTTTCTTGGGGTAGGTTGATTGTGGCCCATTGTAGTATCTCTTCTATTATAGGTGAGTTATTTCCTGAAGGAATATAACTACAGAGGATGTTGACAGCAGGATGGTTTCTTTGGGTAGGTTGATTGTGGCCCACTGTAGTATCTCTTCTATTATAGGTGAGTTATTTCCTGGAGGAATATAACTACAGAGGATGTTGATAGCAGGATGGTTTCTTGGGGTAGGTTGATTGTGGCCCATGGTAGTATCTCTTCTATTATAGGTGAGTTATTTCCTGGAAGAATATAACTACAGAGGATGTTGATAGCAGGATGGTTTCTTGGGGTAGGTTGATTGTGGCCCATTGTAGTATCTGTTCTATTATAGGTGAGTTATTTCCTGGAGGAATATAACTACAGAGGATGTTGATAGCAGGATGGTTTCTTGGGGTAGGTTGATTGTGGCCCATTGTAGTATCTGTTCTATTATAGGTGAGTTATTTCCTGGAGGAATATAACTACAGAGGATGTTGATAGCAGGATGGTTTCTTGGGGTAGGTTGATTGTGGCCCATTGTAGTATCTCTTCTATTATAGGTGAGTTATTTCCTGGAGGAATATAACTACAGAGGATGTTGATAGCAGGATGGTTTCTTGGGGTAGGTTGATTGTGGCCCATTGTAGTATCTCTTCTATTATAGGTGAGTTATTTCCTGGAGGAATATAACTACAGAGGATGTTGATAGCAGGATGGTTTCTTGGGGTAGGTTGATTGTGGCCCATTGTAGTATCTCTTCTATTATAGGTGAGTTATTTCCTGGAGGAATATAACTACAGAGGATGTTGATAGCAGGATGGTTTCTTGGGGTAGGGTGATTGTGGCCCATTGTAGTATCTCTTCTATTATAGGTGAGTTATTTCCTGGAGGAATATAACTACAGAGGATGTTGATAGCAGGATGGTTTCTTGGGGTAGGTTGATTGTGGCCCATTGTAGTATCTCTTCTATTATAGGTGAGTTATTTCCTGGAGGAATATAACTACAGAGGATGTTGATAGCAGGATGGTTTCTTGGGGTAGGTTGATTGTGGCCCATTGTAGTATCTCTTCTATTATAGGTGAGTTATTTCCTGGAGGAATATAACTACAGAGGATGTTGATAGCAGGATGGTTTCTTGGGGTAGGTTGATTGTGGCCCATTGTAGTATCTCTTCTATTATAGGTGAGTTATTTCCTGGAGGAATATAACTACAGAGGATGTTGATAGCAGGATGGTTTCTTGGGGTAGGTTGATTGTGGCCCATTGTAGTATCTCTTCTATTATAGGTGAGTTATTTCCTGGAGGAATATAACTACAGAGGATGTTGATAGCGGGATGGTTTCTTGGGGTAGGTTGATTGTGGCCCATTGTAGTATCTCTTCTATTATAGGTGAGTTATTTCCTGGAGGAATATAACTACAGAGGATGTTGATAGCAGGATGGTTTCTTGGGGTAGGTTGATTGTGGCCCATTGTAGTATCTCTTCTATTATAGGTGAGTTATTTCCTGGAGGAATATAACTACAGAGGATGTTGATAGCAGGATGGTTTCTTGGGGTAGGTTGATTGTGGCCCATTGTAGTATCTCTTCTATTATAGGTGAGTTATTTCCTGGAGGAATATAACTACAGAGTATGTTGATAGCAGGATGGTTTCTTGGGGTAGGTTGATTGTGGCCCATTGTAGTATCTCTTCTATTATAGGTGAGTTATTTCCTGGAGGAATATAACTACAGAGGATGTTGATAGCAGGATGGTTTCTTGGGGTAGGTTGATTGTGGCCCATTGTAGTATCTCTTCTATTATAGGTGAGTTATTTCCTGGAGGAATATAACTACAGAGGATGTTGATAGCAGGATGGTTTCTTGGGGTAGGTTAATTGTGGCCCATTGTAGTATCTCTTCTATTAGAGGTGAGTTATTTCCTGGAGGAATATAACTACAGAGGATGTTGATAGCAGGATGGTTTCTTGGGGTAGGTTGATTGTGGCCCATTGTAGTATCTCTTCTATTATAGGTGAGTTATTTCCTGGAGGAATATAACTACAGAGGATGTTGATAGCAGGATGGTTTCTTGGGGTAGGTTGATTGTGGCCCATTGTAGTATCTCTTCTATTATAGGTGAGTTATTTCCTGGAGGAATATAACTACAGAGGATGTTGATAGCAGGATGGTTTCTTGGGGTAGGTTGATTGTGGCCCATTGTAGTATCTCTTCTATTATAGGTGAGTTATTTCCTGGAGGAATATAACTACAGAGGATGTTGATAGCAGGATGGTTTCTTGGGGTAGGTTGATTGTGGCCCATTGTAGTATCTCTTCTATTATAGGTGAGTTATTTCCTGGATGAATATAACTACAGAGGATGTTGATAGCAGGATGGTTTCTTGGGGTAGGTTGATTGTGGCCCATTGTAGTATCTCTTCTATTATAGGTGAGTTATTTCCTGGAGGAATATAACTACAGAGGATGTTGATAGCAGGATGGTTTCTTGGGGTAGGTTGATTGTGGCCCATTGTAGTATCTCTTCTATTATAGGTGAGTTATTTCCTGGATGAATATAACTACAGAGGATGTTGATAGCAGGATGGTTTCTTGGGGTAGGTTGATTGTGGCCCATTGTAGTATCTCTTCTATTATAGGTGAGTTATTTCCTGGAGGAATATAACTACAGAGGATGTTGATAGCAGGATGGTTTCTTGGGGTAGGTTGATTGTGGCCCATTGTAGTATCTCTTCTATTATAGGTGAGTTATTTCCTGGAGGAATATAACTACAGAGGATGTTGATAGCAGGATGGTTTCTTGGGGTAGGTTGATTGTGGCCCATTGTAGTATCTCTTCTATTATAGGTGAGTTATTTCCTGGAGGAATATAACTACAGAGGATGTTGATAGCAGGATGGTTTCTTGGGGTAGGTTGATTGTGGCCCATTGTAGTATCTCTTCTATTATAGGTGAGTTATTTCCTGGAGGAATATAACTACAGAGGATGTTGATAGCAGGATGGTTTCTTGGGGTAGGTTGATTGTGGCCCATTGTAGTATCTCTTCTATTATAGGTGAGTTATTTCCTGGAGGAATATAACTACAGAGGATGTTGATAGCAGGATGGTTTCTTGGGGTAGGTTGATTGTGGCCCATTGTAGTATCTCTTCTATTATAGGTGAGTTATTTCCTGGAGGAATATAACTACAGAGGATGTTGATAGCAGGATGGTTTCTTGGGGTAGGTTGATTGTGGCCCATTGTAGTATCTCTTCTATTATAGGTGAGTTATTTCCTGGAGGAATATAACTACAGAGGATGTTGATAGCAGGATGGTTTCTTGGGGTAGGTTGATTGTGGCCCATTGTAGTATCTCTTCTATTATAGGTGAGTTATTTCCTGGAGGAATATAACTACAGAGGATGTTGATAGCAGGATGGTTTCTTGGGGTAGGTTGATTGTGGCCCATTGTAGTATCTCTTCTATTATAGGTGAGTTATTTCCTGGAGGAATATAACTACAGAGGATGTTGATAGCAGGATGGTTTCTTGGGGTAGGTTGATTGTGGCCCATTGTAGTATCTCTTCTATTATAGGTGAGTTATTTCCTGGAGGAATATAACTACAGAGGATGTTGATAGCAGGATGGTTTCTTGGGGTAGGTTGATTGTGGCCCATTGTAGTATCTCTTCTATTATAGGTGAGTTATTTCCTGGAGGAATATAACTACAGAGGATGTTGATAGCAGGATGGTTTCTTGGGGTAGGTTGATTGTGGCCCATTGTAGTATCTCTTCTATTATAGGTGAGTTATTTCCTGGAGGAATATAACTACAGAGGATGTTGATAGCAGGATGGTTTCTTGGGGTAGGTTGATTGTGGCCCATTGTAGTATCTCTTCTATTATAGGTGAGTTATTTCCTGGAGGAATATAACTACAGAGGATGTTGATAGCAGGATGGTTTCTTGGGGTAGGTTGATTGTGGCCCATTGTAGTATCTCTTCTATTATAGGTGAGTTATTTCCTGGAGGAATATAACTACAGAGGATGTTGATAGCAGGATGGTTTCTTGGGGTAGGTTGATTGTGGCCCATTGTAGTATCTCTTCTATTATAGGTGAGTTATTTCCTGGAGGAATATAACTACAGAGGATGTTGATAGCAGGATGGTTTCTTGGGGTAGGTTGATTGTGGCCCATTGTAGTATCTCTTCTATTATAGGTGAGTTATTTCCTGGAGGAATATAACTGCAGAGGATGTTGATAGCAGGATGGTTTCTTGGGGTAGGTTGATTGTGGCCCATTGTAGTATCTCTTCTATTATAGGTGAGTTATTTCCTGGATGAATATAACTACAGAGGATGTTGATAGCAGGATGGTTTCTTGGGGTAGGTTGATTGTGGCCCATTGTAGTATCTCTTCTATTATAGGTGAGTTATTTCCTGGATGAATATAACTACAGAGGATGTTGATAGCAGGATGGTTTCTTGGGGTAGGTTGATTGTGGCCCATTGTAGTATCTCTTCTATTATAGGTGAGTTATTTCCTGGAGGAATATAACTACAGAGGATGTTGATAGCAGGATGGTTTCTTGGGGTAGGTTGATTGTGGCCCATTGTAGTATCTCTTCTATTATAGGTGAGTTATTTCCTGGAGGAATATAACTACAGAGGATGTTGATAGCAGGATGGTTTCTTGGGGTAGGTTGATTGTGGCCCATTGTAGTATCCCTTCTATTATAGGTGAGTTATTTCCTGGAGGAATATATCTACAGAGGATGTTGATAGCAGGATGGTTTCTTGGGGTAGGTTGATTGTGGCCCATTGTAGTATCCCTTCTATTATAGGTGAGTTATTTCCTGGAGGAATATAACTACAGAGGATGTTGATAGCAGGATGGTTTCTTGGGGTAGGTTGATTATGGCCCCTTGTAGTATCTCTTCTATTATAGGTGAGTTATTTCCTGGAGGAATATAACTACAGAGGATGTTGATAGCAGGATGGTTTCTTGGGGTAGGTTGATTGTGGCCCATTGTAGTATCTCTTCTATTATAGGTGAGTTATTTCCTGGATGAATATAACTACAGAGGATGTTGATAGCAGGATGGTTTCTTGGGGTAGGTTGATTGTGGCCCATTGTAGTATCTCTTCTATTATAGGTGAGGTATTTCCTGGAGGAATATAACTACAGAGGATGTTGATAGCAGGATGGTTTCTTGGGGTAGGTTGATTGTGGCCCATTGTAGTATCTCTTCTATTATAGGTGAGTTATTTCCTGGAGGAATATAACTACAGAGGATGTTGATAGCAGGATGGTTTCTTGGGGTAGGTTGATTGTGGCCCATTGTAGTATCTCTTCTATTATAGGTGAGTTATTTCCTGGAGGAATATAACTACAGAGGATGTTGATAGCAGGATGGTTTCTTGGGGTAGGTTGATTGTGGCCCATTGTAGTATCTCTTCTATTATAGGTGAGTTATTTCCTGGAGGAATATAACTACAGAGGATGTTGATAGCAGGATGGTTTCTTGGGGTAGGTTGATTGTGGCCCATTGTAGTATCTCTTCTATTATAGGTGAGTTATTTCCTGGAGGAATATAACTACAGAGGATGTTGATAGCTGGATGGTTTCTTGGGGTAGGTTGATTGTGGCCCATTGTAGTATCTCTTCTATTATAGGTGAGTTATTTCCTGGATGAATATAACTACAGAGGATGTTGATAGCAGGATGGTTTCTTGGGGTAGGTTGATTGTGGCCCATTGTAGTATCTCTTCTATTATAGGTGAGTTATTTCCTGGAGGAATATAACTACAGAGGATGTTGATAGCAGGATGGTTTCTTGGGGTAGGTTGATTGTGGCCCATTGTAGTATCTCTTCTATTATAGGTGAGTTATTTCCTGGATGAATATAACTACAGAGGATGTTGATAGCAGGATGGTTTCTTGGGGTAGGTTGATTGTGGCCCATTGTAGTATCTCTTCTATTATAGGTGAGTTACTTCCTGGATGAATATAACTACAGAGGATGTTGATAGCAGGATGGTTTCTTGGGGTAGGTTGATTGTGGCCCATTGTAGTATCTCTTCTATTATAGGTGAGTTATTTCCTGGAGGAATATAACTACAGAGGATGTTGATAGCAGGATGGTTTCTTGGGGTAGGTTGATTGTGGCCCATTGTAGTATCTCTTCTATTATAGGTGAGTTATTTCCTGGAGGAATATAACTACAGAGGATGTTGATAGCAGGATGGTTTCTTGGGGTAGGTTGATTGTGGCCCATTGTAGTATCTCTTCTATTATAGGTGAGTTATTTCCTGGATGAATATAACTACAGAGGATGTTGATAGCAGGATGGTTTCTTGGGGTAGGTTGATTGTGGCCCATTGTAGTATCTCTTCTATTATAGGTGAGTTACTTCCTGGATGAATATAACTACAGAGGATGTTGATAGCAGGATGGTTTCTTGGGGTAGGTTGATTGGGGCCCATTGTAGTATCTCTTCTATTATAGGTGAGTTATTTCCTGGAGGAATATAACTACAGAGGATGTTGATAGCAGGATGGTTTCTTGGGGTAGGTTGATTGTGGCCCATTGTAGTATCTCTTCTATTATAGGTGAGTTATTTCCTGGAGGAATATAACTACAGAGGATGTTGATAGCAGGATGGTTTCTTGGGGTAGGTTGATTGTGGCCCATTGTAGTATCTCTTCTATTATAGGTGAGTTATTCCCTGGAGGAATATAACTACAGAGGATGTTGATAGCAGGATGGTTTCTTGGGGTAGGTTGATTGTGGCCCATTGTAGTATCTCTTCTATTATAGGTGAGTTATTTCCTGGAGGAATATAACTACAGAGGATGTTGATAGCAGGATGGTTTCTTGGGGTAGGTTGATTGTGGCCCATTGTAGTATCTCTTCTATTATAGGTGAGTTATTTCCTGGATGAATATAACTACAGAGGATGTTGATAGCAGGATTGTTTCTTGGGGTAGGTTGATTGTGGCCCATTGTAGTATCTCTTCTATTATAGGTGAGTTATTTCCTGGAGGAATATAACTACAGAGGATGTTGATAGCAGGATGGTTTCTTGGGGTAGGTTGATTGTGGCCCATTGTAGTATCTCTTCTATTATAGGTGAGTTATTTCCTGGAGGAATATAACTACAGAGGATGTTGATATCAGGATGGTTTCTTGGGGTAGGTTGATTGTGGCCCATTGTAGTATCTCTTCTATTATAGGTGAGTTACTTCCTGGATGAATATAACTACAGAGGATGTTGATAGCAGGATGGTTTCTTGGGGTAGGTTGATTGTGGCCCATTGTAGTATCTCTTCTATTATAGTTGAGTTATTTCCTGGATGAATATAACTACAGAGGATGTTGATAGCAGGATGGTTTCTTGGGGTAGGTTGATTGGGGCCCATTGTAGTATCTCTTCTATTATAGGGGAGTTACTTCCTGGATGAATATAACTGCAGAGGATGTTGATAGCAGGATGGTTTCTCGGGGTAGGTTGGTTGCGGCCCATTGTAGTATCTCTTCTATTATAGGTGAGTTACTTCCTGGATGAATATAACTACAGAGGATGTTGATAGCAGGATGGTTTCTTGGGGTAGGTTGATTGGGGCCCATTGTAGTATCTCTTCTATTATAGGGGAGTTACTTCCTGGATGAATATAACTGCAGAGGATGTTGATATCAGGATGGTTTCTTGGGGTAGGTTGATTGTGGCCCATTGTAGTATCTCTTCTATTATAGGTGAGTTACTTCCTGGATGAATATAACTACAGTGGATGTTGATAGCAGGATGGTTTCTTGGGGTAGGTTGATTGTGGCCCATTGTAGTATCTCTTCTATTATAGGTGAGTTACTTCCTGGATGAATATAACTACAGAGGATGTTGATAGCAGGATGGTTTCTTGGGGTAGGTTGATTGGGGCCCATTGTAGTATCTCTTCTATTATAGGTGAGTTATTTCCTGGAGGAATATAACTACAGAGGATGTTGATAGCAGGATGGTTTCTTGTGGTAGATTGATTTTGGCCTATTGTAGTAGCTCTTCTATTATAGGTGAGTTATTTCCTGGAGGAATATAACTACAGAGGATGTTGATATCAGGATGGTTTCTTGGGGTAGGTTGATTGTGGCCCATTGTAGTATCTCTTCTATTATAGGTGAGTTATTTCCTGGAGGAATATAACTACAGAGGATGTTGATAGCAGGATGGTTTCTTGGGTTGGTTGATTGTGGCCCACTGTAGTATCTCTTCTATTATAGGTGAGTTATTTCTTGGAGGAATATAACTACAGAGGATGTTGATATCAGGATGGTTTCTTGGGGTAGGTTGATTGTGGCCCATTGTAGTATCTCTTCTATTATAGGTGAGTTATTTCCTGGAGGAATATAACTACAGAGGATATTGATATCAGGATGGTTTCTTGGGGTAGGTTGATTGTGGCCCATTGTAGTATCTCTTCTATTATAAGTGAGTTATTTCCTGGAGGAATATAACTACAGAGGATGTTGATTCTCTTTTTGTTTTTAAGGTTCATAACGGAGCCTAATGTATCTGCATTCTGGAATTTGGGAAGTGGGGTTTTTAGTGGTTGGAGGTTGAGTGTATTTTTAAATAAGATTGCAACTCCACCTCCCTTTTTGGTACCTCTGTCTTGTCTTAGGATGTTATAGCCTGGGGGAAGAATTTCTTCATTTTGTGTGGCAGGTTTTAGGAATGTCTCTGTAATGGTTAGTATGTCTGGGGAGTAGTGGGATATGAATGCTTGAAAGTCATGTAATTTGTTGGATATGCTATGTGTGTTTATCCTGATAATAAGTAGGTCTGACTTGTGATTCTGGGATAGGACTGGATTGCTTCGACCTGGGTTGGGGTGTATTTCCCCTGAGATTAGTAGCCATTTTTTGAAGAATAGTGTAAGTTTTATGGCATAGGCTATATCTGTGTGTTTTTTGGGTACTGTTAGCCTTTTGCGAGGTAGTGTGGTTGCTGTTTTATGTATGTAGAGTAATGAGTTGTTAAATAGTGTGGAGCATATTACTATATTTGTGTGAGGTTTTGTGTGAGTGTGTGTGTGTGTGTGTGTGTGTGTGTGTGTGTGTGTGTGTGTGTGTGTGTGTGTGTGTGGGTGCGTGTTATGTGGTAGGTAGTGTTTGTTGGTATGTTAGAGTGTATGGATGTGGTGTAAGCTCGAGTGATGAGAGTTAGTAGTAGTAGTCCTAGTATGCATTGCATGGTGTGGGTGGGGTGTACAGAGGAGGTTGTGAGGTGGAGGCTGTGGTGTTTAAGTGGGAGTGGATCTGATGACTGAGGGATGGTAATAGGCTGTTGTGGAGGGGGTGTGGATATATGGGCTGTAAGTGTAGGAGTACTGGGGCCGGGTGGTATTTGGCGGCAGGGAGTAGAGTGAGGCTGAAGGGCGAACGGGGAGGGCTAGAGCAACTAGAGGAAGACAACCTAAAGCTGCAGAAACCTATCAGTAACAGCAAGAGACTGACTGAGCAAAAAGGTAAGGTAAGGTAAGATTCAATAATAATTAATCTGTGGTTAGCTTCCCTAGGAGGGAGTGGGAAGTTGGCACTATAGAATGTGCAGTATGCTTTTAACTACAAATTCCACCCAGCTATGGTAAAAAGGGTGAATTAGTAGAGTATGTTCCTACAGAGTGGCCAACTTTATTAAAGCTCTCCAAGTTAGAAGCTGAATGAAGCTCAATGGAGCTGTCCTCACCTCACAAAGATGGTCACAGTGTAAGAGAAAATTGTTAAAAACAAATCAATGATATTTACCTAATAATTTATTCTACTGGAAGGCATGTATTTACAAATTGAGATTTCCCAGGGCTGATTTGAGATTTTGCTGAAAATTGCTTCAGAACCAAATGTGGTGGTGGTGGTGGGGGGTGCAATCCCGAGGCTTGTGGATGGCCCGAGCAAACTGCAAAATGAGAATAAAAGAAAATGTGAGCAGAAAGTGAGTAGTACAGTTCTAGGAGAAATGCAGACAATTAGGAGAGTAGAGGATATTAGTCAGAGAATGATGGAAGGGTTATCAGAAGACAGAGAGTTGGTACAAGAAATGGTACAATAAGTAGGTCCATAGGTAAATGTCTGGTGAAAAGTAAAGAATCACAAAGAAAAGGAAACAGTGCCTAGGCAGATCATTACAGACATTGAACAAAATTTAACAATGTACTAAGTCTAACAGATTAAAGTAGCAGCATAGTTAGGTAAGATACTGGCTAGAATGTGTAACAAATGCTGTGTTTCTGCTTTCCAAATACCATGTAAACAACTGTATGTTTCTGCTTACAAATACCAAGTATGTTTCTGCTTACAAAACCAGTTATAACTGCAGTTAGTTGAGATGCAGATTAGAGTTTGCAACCAACACTGTTTCTGCTTTTCAGATATCAAATAAACTGTATGTTTCTCCTTACTATATGCTTCTGCTAACTAATACAATGGACATTGTAGGTAGGTAACAAATACTGTTTCAGCTTTTCAAATACCAGATATCAAATAAACAAAATGTATGTTTCTCCTTACGGATAGCAGGTAAGTTTTTGCTAACCAATACCAATTAGAACTGTAGTTAGGTAAGATATTGGCTAGAAATTATAACAAATTCTGGGTTTCTGCTGTTTGTGTACAAAACAAACAGCAACTATATGTTTCTACTTATTAATACTAAATGCAACTACAGTGAAGCAGATATGAAAAAGGAATTGTCTATGAAGCCAGTCTAGCTTCCTAGGTAAGTTTAGATATGTAAGCAAGCATATTCACACTTGATTAATCACTAAGCTCTACATATACAATGAGCAGTAAAAAAAAGCATCACAGTTTTGTAAGACTATACACTCTAAATCACAATAATACATGTAGCACTAATATAAACCAGCATAATAATCCCTGTAAATTATGACAGCAAACAGACAATGTTAAAAAGGCATATGCATATAAAAAAAAAACTTAAAGTGAGCACAGACAGCAGACTAAGGGAAGCTCCTTCAGGTTGGGACTATACTACATTTTAAAGATGGCTCCCAAAGGAGTGGGTATTGATATGGCCTCCTATGAGAATGGCTACTTGTAGTGGCATTCTGAGCTGTGACTTCTACCAAAGGAGTGAATAGGTTATCGCTGTCAAAAGCTGGCTTCCAGTTTTTCCACCTAGTGAAAAACAAATCTCAGCAAAGTTATTTACTGAATTACTATGCTGAGATAAAATGGAATATTTGCCATATCTAGTGAAGAGCACATGGCTAAATTACATTTTACCATCCCTCAAACTGCTACATTAGCATGAAGTTTCAGAAGGTGAGATCACTCCCCTTGCTATGACTACTACCAGAAGAATCAGTTGTGCAAGAGCCATCTCTGAATCATGAGTAATTACCTTGATGTGGAAACCATCAATGTTAAGGTTTCTACGTCATTGTAAGCCTTTCCGAATACCACAATCTGTTTTTTTTTAATTTGCTTAAATGCACATGAATTGTTTCTCTGTCTCTGATCTGTCTCTCACTATCACTTTTGAATTCTCTCTCTTTCTACACACACACACACACACACACACATACATATATATATATATATATATATATATATATATATATATATATATATATGTATCATGCACACACGTGCACGCAACCCACACACATATTCACTAACACCATACTTCTCAACCTACTGACATTGAAAATAGGTATAAAGGCCCATGAAAAGTAGATGCATCCAGCCAAAAAGCCAGACATCAAATTAGCATAAAATGTAAATACCAAATCGCACATAACTCTTCTCATTTCCAATAATAATGGAGGATGCTACTAAGAGACATGTTTAAGAAACAGAGAGTAACAAAAATATCAGCGATTCTGCCCTAATACAAAAAGCAGCTGTTATAATCCTAGCTGCATCCCTTCATAGATTTTCGGCATTGTTAAGCACCATCTTAACACCTGCACCATAACATGTATTTTTCTATCAGTCCAGTTTTCTGATTTCTTTTCTGTATTACATCTGCTTCCTTCCATTAATGTCTCTCACATATCTTGTGCTTGTCTGTCTTAACATCGCTCTGCCTGGTTCTTCACTTTTATCCAGCCTATCACATTTTGACTTCCATTCCATTCCATTTCTACATTCATGCTTCCTAAATTTATTCTTACACAGTTGCTTTCTTTTCTCCATTCTGATGCTGTACTTCAAAACTGTTTGCCTTTTTTCTTCCATGCCTAATATCAATTGCACCTTTATTACTTTCCTGAATTTTTGTGACCATTAATCTGTTATTTCACCAGTCCCAAGCTTTATCTTGCAATTTGTAATGATAAAATCAGTGTTCCCTTTCCCTACCTTTGCCATCTTACCTCCATCTTCCATTTTGCTGCCAAAGAATTGTGACAAAATTGTGAAATAATTGCAGTGTGTCAGAATGATTTTAAACAGGGATGGGGAAGTGGGGTCTTGTGTAGTGGTAGTGTTAGGGAAAGGGGTTTTAGTAACGTAATGAGCAGGGTTAGGGTTAGGAGTAGGATTAGGGTTAGGGTTATGGTTAGGTTTAGTACACATGGGTAAGATGGTGCAGGGGTTGATGGTGAGCCATGTTCTGGAGATGATAATTTACATTTTATTTAGGTGTGATAGGCATTTGTCATATTCCAGTGTAGTTATGGAGAAATGACCAGATGAGAACATATCAGTGTTTCAGCTACATGACTTTTTGAATGTTATGGCTTTTTTATGTATGTATGTATGTATATATATATATATATATATGTATTTATTTATTTATTTATTCACTGGCATTTGATTACCGGGAAAGTCTGAAAGGTTAGGAGCACATTTTCAATTGAGACCAGAGAAGAAAAGCTCCAATGTATTACAAAACATTTTAAGAATAATAATGTTGCAGTCTTTAAAGATAAATATTAAAAAAATACAGTTTAAATAATTATGCCAAATTAGACATAATATGAAAACAGTGGTTAAGATCAGAAATAAGTTATATGACAATGATTTAATAGATAGTGAAATTTTAGCCATTTTATACATAAATTAAAGGTAAGTTAGTATAATACAAACAGAAATTACAATACAAACTGAGAGAAAAGCAGGCTTATTGTATAATCAGAGATACATTTTTACTTTCACTTTTAAAATCTTTACTGGTGCATTCAGGTCAATAAAGCCAAACCCCACTAGCTTTAGACATAGCATGTTTCACCCCCTTCTGAGCTTGTCAGCACTGCATAAGTGGATTGTTTTGCCATACTTTATAAATACAGAGCTTTAAAGCAAACCTAATTTATGTAACATCATGGTGATGGCAAAATATCCAAAATAACATCCAAACCAAATGGTAAAATAGTTACAGAGACAAACCACTTACTGAAAATGTAATTCTTTTGTTTGGTTGAGGTCAGAGACTTAGAATTTTACTCGGCATGTCCAAAGCAAAAAAACAGTTAACGGTTATCTCAGAGTATTTTCATTCTTCCTCTGTTTCACTTGCTGCATTCCACATCAAGTCTATTAATGCATTTACCTTGAATTAACAACAGAAAATGTGTTGATGTACGTTAAGGCTGGTGCAGGGTACAAAGCATGTTTTTAAATATAATCACAACAATTTGTTATTTTCTATTAAGTGACTCATTACTGGCTTTTACGGTAGTTTTTCAGGACATGCAGCTGTAGTATTTTGAGTATCTGAAGGACAGTTTCATCCATATTAGTGCCTCATTTACATATGAAGTGTTTAGGGAAACTTACAACAGACCACACTTGAATTATAGGATTTAATTACCTTGTGAAGGACAGCAGTAGTTATAGAGTCCAAATCTGTAACCACTGTCATCAAAATATGTACAGGGGGTAACTGATCTTAGCATGGCTATGAGGTTGCAGAATACAGATGTGGAAGGTGGCCTGGAGGCAGTAACTCAACAGATGAAAATTGTGTCTAGACTTGTGAATCCTTTTGTAAGCAGTGTGAGTCACCTGGGAATGATTCTAAAGAGCTTCTAAGAGAACAGTATGATGACTTGACCTACACCAGCAAAGAATCATGGATGTCCAAATCAGATTATTGACATAAGCAGTGAAACAGTCTAATTTAAAAATAAATTACATATGTTGGAAAATCCAGTTCATTGTACCATCATGTTTTTTACAAACTCCAGTCAAAATAAAATTTCTCCACTGCTAAAATCCAGATGAACCACAATTTTCTCCACGTGGAGAAAAATTTGACTGGAGTTTGTAAAAAATTAGATTGACCAAGTGGGATCTTTGTTCAGACGAAAATGGTTTGAGAAGGAACAGTTCTTACTGTAATGTTGGCAACCTGTTAAGAGGATAACAGTTGCTGAAAGACAATGATAATGATTTCTCAGATGCTACCATGTCGCAGTGGGTGTAGGTTTTTGCTGTCATATATGAGTGTTGATGGCATAAATTAAGATTCAAATTATTAGTTCCAGCAATGCTGAAAGCATTTTTTTTTTCAAAATAGATGTGATCGCTCACTTTAAATTAGTGACAAGAGTCTGCAATAACTGGGTTATGTAAGCAAAGAATGTGTAGAGAATGAATGCTCTGATGCTGCTGAACTGTACCAAGAATGGAAATAGGAACGTAATCCAGGGAAAGGTGAAGCAGTTGTTACATGCACATTGGGAAGTATGCAATAGGAAGAAAGAAGTCACTTGGCAGTTGAACAGACATGGAATTATTGGGAAATATTTGTAAAAGGACAACTGCATTATTGATACTATGCATTTAAATGTTTTTTTTTTCCTTGCTATTTAAAATATAGCTTCTTAGATATTAAACCAGAAGGTCTTCTAATGAAATGTTTTAATAATAACTGACTCAGAAATGTATGAAGGGTTATATCTAGACTCTTGATGAGTGGGGAATTCTCTAAACTATGGTGACTTAAGGAACTCCATACAGTGTTGGTTTTCACAATGAGCAGCACAGTTATATCACTGAGTGCTTACTATTACATTAATTTTCACTTATCATGATCTCGATTCATTGTATTTCATCAGGTTCTATTCATAATGCTTTTTTGTGAAAACTGTCTGAGAATGTTATATTCATGTCTAGTGATTAACAAAGTATATGTACTTTCTGGAATGTTATTCTTAACAAGATCAACTATGTGTGAAGAGCCTTTGATGGGGATGAAATAGTGTTCAGTTGCCATTGCAGTGGACTGTAAGATGATTTGTGTTTGTACCTATTAGTCAGATCTGATCTGTATGCAAAGTTATAATTATGTTCTTACTGAAGATGGAATCCTGTAATCACAGGAGGCTCAAAGTTCCTTGTGGTCTAGATTTGGCATAATATTGCTATTGTGTGAATATTGCTATTGTGTGTTTAGCATTTTACGGCTAATTATTCCATTATGATAATGAATGCTGGTTGTTCATGTGGTGCTATAGCTGTTCTTACACATTAAGATCTTAAAATGCAATTCTCATGTTCTAATTATAAGGGAATAACAGGACATGTGTATTTTCTAAGGTTATTATTAACACAGGCAAATATGCATGAAGTGTCTTTGATAGGGATAAAATCATATCCTTTTAGTGGCAAAGGGGGGATGTGTCTAATTTTGAGTTTTCACATCTTAAACCAGTTTAAAGAGTGTGAAAATTCTTAATTACATCCATAATCAAAAGGCAGTTATTTGAAATCATGTGTCATAAAAAATCTGCATGGAGCTTATGTTCTATGTGGACATAAAACTGATACTATTGATTGTTCATATTTCACAATGCTTAAGATTTTTAAGACTTAATTTTTGGATGGTGCATATTTATTGTATTATTATAACCTTTTATATATAACAGTGGTATTGCAGTATATATTCATGCCTGTACATCTAGAAATAATCACATAATATATTCTATTGGATAGAGTGCATTTCAATCATCAAGTACATGTATCTATTAACAGCAATAATTCATGAAAACTTCTGGACTGTCTATAATGAAATATTATTATAAGGACTTTATATTAATGGTTTTACAGTCATAACTGCTTATTAAGATAATAAATACATACATATGCATATACATGATACAGAAAGATAAAGACAAAGATATACACATGCAGTTCCACTTTATAATCTCGAAATACTGAAATCTCAAATTTCAGTATCTGGAGACCATAAATTCCAATTTTTAAAATTGTGAAATTCCATAACCGCGAATCCGGAAATGTCAAATTCACGGTTATAGTGTATTTGACGTGGGATGTAGTGTGTGAAGCATCTACGGTTTAGTGTGTTGAGTTAGCTGGTATGTAAGGTAAGTGAGTATTTTGTTAGGGTTTTATGTATGTGTTTGAGTATACGTTTTATGTGTGGGTTATGGTAGGTAGGTAAAAGTATGAGTGGTTACGTTTTGAATGTGGTGGTGTTTGTATATTTGTGATGTGTGCGTGTAAGGGTACTGTAGAGTGTCTAGTGGTGAGTTTGCTGTCTTTTTCTGTTTGGTGTGATCTTGGAGTTAGCTTATATAAGTAGGGGGGTGTGGGGGGTGCAGTCTCCCACATGGGGGGTGCTGGGGGGCTTGCCCCCCTGCTTATATGTAGTGTAGGTTTGTTGATTTGTATTTTTGTGTTTGTGTGTGTTTTGTTTGTTTATTTGTTGTAGTGTAGGTAGGATGATATATATGTTTTGTGGTGTATGGTGTGTTTATGTTCACGATTTTGTGTTTCGTGGTTTTGGGGTTTCAGGATTTCAAGCTTTCTACTTTAGGGTCTCGAGATACTGAAATTCAAGATTTCAGTATTTCGAGATTATAAAGTGGAACCAGACATGCACATAATCAAATGTGTTTTGAATTTCAGGGAGCATTCCTAACCTGCAAATATGATGGTAGTATAGATGATCTGCTACATGATCTCATAAACAATTGTCTGATGTAAAATGTTACAGATACCTTAATTTTGAGCTTTCTTTGATGACATAACAGTATAGAGCATGTTTAATTTCTAAATTTAAAAAGGAAACAACAGAAGGCAAGCTAAGGCAAGCTCAAGCCCAAACACCCTAGCCCAAAAGTTCCTGGAATTCATAAACTCAAATGCCATGGAACAACTAGTCACCATCCCCACAAGAGGAGAAAACATACTTGATCTCATCATCATCACTGGTGAGATCAGATCACCTGAAATAAAAAGACCACAGTAAAGAACTTCTCAGCCGACTTCACACTTCTAAAGACTAGTGTGGTAAATGCCTTCTACCAGCACCTGCAGGACTGCATGGATAAGGCAATCCCAAGCAAAACAAAGTCTGGTGGACCCCAGCCATAAACAAACTCTACAACAAAAGGAGGAGATCACTATAAGTAAAAACTAAGAGCTCTCATAAAATCATCCAAAGCAAATTTTGAGAGAAAAATAGCTAAAGACTCAAAAGACAATCATAAGGCCTTCTTTAGCTATGTTAGAAACCTGGGAGGAAACCAGCAGATATGCGCAGAACTAGTGCAAAATAATGTGAAGATTACTGATCCTACAGACATTGCCAACATACTGGCTGACAGGTTCAGTGCAAGCAGCCCCCAAACATCTCAGCAAAAACACAGCATCCATGGGACCTGATGGTGTCCAATTAAACCCACAGCTAGGACAGCTGTTTAATCATAGTTTATCTGCAAAGCCATGGAGAGGATCATAATGGACCTCATAAATAAAGACATAGGAATTTGCAGACTTTGGATCCATCCCAGTTTGGCTTTGTCAAAGGCAGATCATGCAAACAGTCACCAAAGCCATTGATGAGGAAAGGCAGTCCATACAGCTATCATTGAAAAACTCATCAGCTTAAATGTTAACCCATACATCACAAGATGGGTTGCAAACTGGCTTCCTGGGCCCACTCTTGTTTGGCATCTACTTTTCCAAAGTACAAGAAAACACAGGAGGGTTATGCACATCTGACACAGATATCCTTCAGAAGGGTCTCACAGAAACGGATAACTGGTGCCAGAGCCATGGCCTAAAGTTAAATGCCAAAAAATGCATAGTCAAAAACAAGGTTACCCCTAGCTACCAAATAGGTGGCAATCCACTGAGCACAGAAGAAGTTATCAGGGACCTGGGGACCCAGGTTGACAGTAGTCTGTCATTCGACACCCTTGTAGCTAAAGTAGTTAGGAAGACCTTCTATATTGCCCACCTTATCATGAAGGGATTCTCATCTAGATAAAGGGAGGTCATAGTCTCCCTATACTCATCACTCATCAGACCAATGATTGAGTACAATGCCCCATTCAGAATGTATCTGACCCGACACTTGCAGCAGCTGGAGAGGCCACAAAAGTTCCTCACCAAAAGGATAAAGGGTCTCAAACATCTGTCCTATGCTGCCCGACTGAAAGAACTCCAGCTCTATTCAGTCACGCTGCTCAGAGGTGACCTTTGCCTAACATACAAGGCCATGTCAAACCCAGATTTGATGAATATGCTTCACCTCAAAAATAGATTCATCACCCAAAGACTCTGGCCTTGTTCAAGAGAAATCTTGACCAATGGATGGAAAATAATGGGTATAGTTCCCCATACCAGATAGCCTAGTATGAACCTATGAACCTATGAACCTAATTATGTTGTCTGATATACTATCAGTCCTCTTCTAGGATAAAGAAAATTACCAAAAGTCTGTCAAGGAGAACTGGGACAGAAAATGTCAAAATGACAGATCTGCAAGCTGTCAATGAAAAACTTACTGGTTCTCTAACAGAATTTCACAGCTGATTGGTGAAACTGGAACAAAACAACAAGTGGCAGCATCAGAAAAGATGAGTCCTTGAGAATATGCAGAACTGTGGGAATACCAGACATTGTGCCACTGACAAATATAAGGATCTTGATAACAATGGCATTTGCAGGCATTAGGCATTTTCTGAAGAAGGTGCATGTTGAAACAGACTAGATTCACAGAGTGAGGCACACTTCCAGTGAAACTAAAAGATTCTGACCAGTATTAATGCTTCTTCATTCACTACAAGTAAAACAATGAGTGCTTTCAAACAGTAAGTATGACAAAGGAGTTCACATGGAATAGATATCATCTATTTTTTTTTAGAAAATTTCTGCAGATATTTATTTCTGCATGGAAAAGAGATGTATGTAAGGTGGCATTTCCGGGATATAAGACTCCAGGCATGTCCTGTTTATCTGTCAGCAATTGTGGCTGTGCCAATGACTGACTTACTCTATGCAACAGAAATCATCCTGTTTTTAGCATAGAACTTTGGAAATAGAACTCTCAATAATGGAATGGCTGGGACTTTTGGTGAGCTGTGTTTCACCTAGGAGATGGAATTGGTATCCATGAGATACAACAGATCTAGGTCACACAGTAGATCAAAATTTCAACAAGAAATCATTGACAGGTGTTGATTTACTGCATAAACAGAATGGGAATCTTTTGATTAATACCACAGATGAGGATCAATACATTGAAAGAGAATTAGTTGCCCACGCCAAAAATTAGAGGCACAGAGAGCAGATTTAGCTAAAGGAGAGTTCACAAGAGTACCATCAGAGGATTAGGGCTGCAGACAAAACAAAACACCATTGAATGAGAGTCTCAGAACAGAAAGATGAAATATAGTTGGAACAAGCAAACATAAACACAACGAAGTCAAAAATAAGGCAAAGCAAAGCAATATATTTGCCTATTCTGCTCTGAAATCCTTTCTTCATCGACAACACACAAACAGATCTCACTAGAAGACAGACAACTCTTCTCAATTCATAAACCTAATACAAGTCCAGAGCAAAGCCTCTACTCCTATTCCATAGTCAAACTTGGAGCTCACTACATTTGGCCATCAGAGCAAACTCTTAACATTCATGTTTTAACCATATTGTAAATGATTCCTTTCTAATTCCTGGCTCTACTCATGCTGTGACCTAGGCTGAACCCTTCTTACCATAAAACTCTTCTTTCCCTACCACATATACCTTTCTCCTCTCCATTGCTATTCTGTCATTCTTATCTGACTTTCTTATAACCATTATTTTACCACATAGTCTAACTCTTCTCATAGCTGAAATACTTTCTGATCTTTCCTATATCTGTGTATTAATACTGGGTAAAATTACTTTTTACCAAATTTATAGTATCTACTTTTACTCTTCTGCACATCCAGAGTTTTTATGTATGAACAGACACACGTCCTTCTTAATGTAATTTTCTATCCATCTCTTTTATTTCAGATTCACATAGAAACTGTTTTTGCTGCTATATAATATTTTTAAACAAATGTTTTATTATTGAATTATGTTTAACGTAATATGTCTATCTGAGTTTGCAGTGTAAAATGTCTTTTGCAATAATTTTGTAATGTATAATATTTGTAGAATGCTTTTATGATGTAACCTGGAGCTTTCCTCCCCGGACCTCTGCTGAGAATTGGTTCCTGCTGGCCCAGTTAGAATTTCCCTGAAAACAAAAAACAATTAATAAATAATTTTTTTAGCAATATGTGAAAACAGCTTAATAATCTGCGAACTGCATATAGCATCTTGGATATCTCTGCTTGCCACTAGATTGTGTTACCACTCTTTCTACTGTGTTATATGTTTGCTATGTGGTAATTAAGTAAAATAATACTACTCTGTGCTTATGAGGTGATATGCAATCAGAGGATTTTTACTGTAAACACAGTACCAGCACTTTTGGTTTGTGTGGTGTAAGAATTGCTATAAGGGCATCTTCATTTCCAGTTGAAGTATACAACATCTTTCTAAATAATGTCTGAAATGGTAGGACTTTTTGAACTGTGCTAAAGTACATTAAGTTTAATGCCTCTGACCTCACTGGGAATTTGAAGGAGGTGGAATTGGAAATATCTGTGGGTAGCTCTGTTTATTTAAAGATCAGGCTACAACTCTTACCACACTTTTCGGCCATAAAACCAAGACCGAAACACTAAAGGTGGAAGAGTGTCCATATTCACCAAGGATATTCACACCTCCAGGCTAGTTGCCCAACACAATGCATCTAAAATTCTCCAGGTGCAACTGACACTAGGTGAGACTGCAATCCAAATTGTAGCTTACTACAGATTCCCTACCATGCCCCAAGATTCTCACTACACCTTTCTAAACATACTGGAAAATATTAAGATACAGCCAAACACCCTAATACTGGGTGATTTCAACTAAGTGTCATGTTTAATCACTGCCGTGTTTTTTCCTGATTGCCTGCTTCAGTTAAAGTAATTGAGTCTGTGTGTTTATTTGTAGTACTGGGAAGTATAATCCTTATTTCTTTTGTGATAATATCATTCTTTTTCTTGTTGTTTGCTTGGGATTGATGTTATTTTTGGATGTTTTGTTGTGTGTCACTGTGATGGTCTGGTTAAGCCCCGTTCGTTGGTGGCTTTGGCATATTGGTTTAAAAAGTTGTTTCTTTTCCCCTTTCTGTCTCCTTTCTTTTTTTTACTCTCTTTTTTTCCCCTTCAATGCCTTGGCTTGAGGAAAAAAAGGCTTCAGTGAACTGCTGAAATGTCTCGAGAGGCTCTCGAGACAGCTGGAACCCTCAGATGTTGTCTCTTTTGCCTGCAGTTTCCCGCTGAAAGTTTGGAGCTGTCTAAAGCATCTATGGCTTGGACGTATAGACTCATGTACCTTTGAGCAATTCCTTTGAGCAACATGACATCACCTTCAGCTTGTTGGTCCTTTTTGAATGGTAGGAACTGTATCCTTCTTTTCCTCGTACTAAGCAACAAGATGTACATTGTCCTGCCCCCTCCAAAAAGGTAAAACCTTCACAAATCCCTTTATAAAGACTTAATTTCTGCAAGATATATTGTACGTTAACACAGGAAGTAACTGATCTGTTAGCTTATGTAATGGATTGAAAGGGCCAACTTAAAGTAAAGCTAATTCAGCTTTCTTTTCATTCTAATAGATTGCTTGTATGTGTAGTAGTGTTATGTAGTTTGTAGATGTAAAGCATTTACATAGCAGTTTAAAAAAAAGTGCTTCATGTTATTAGAGTCTAGTCAATGAAACAAGGTTTAATTTTGTTTAATATTTAACTTCAAGTTACTTTAATGCAATTTTATTTACACATGTTACTTTTCATGTTCTCATGAAAAGTGTTAATGACATGACATGCTTTAATGACTAGTGGAATTGATACCATCTGCATTGTTGCAGCTTTTATAACTTGCTTAGAGTTCTTAAACAGATTAGACTCATTTTAATAATTTGTCTGTTTATACATATATTTATATTTTATACATGTGCATGCATATTGATGATGTAGGAAGGAGGGAGGGAAAGGAGAAGATGAGGAAATGGAAAACAAGTTTTGTTGTTGTTCTGCTATATATTACAATGTGGGTACAGCTTTAGGTGCAGGTTTGGGAAATGTTATTTATATTTTATGTCCTAGATTATATGTTTAACTATTTATCTCACTTTAGTTCGATTTTTAGCTTAACTACACCTATTATATTCACTATAATATTGCATTTTTCTTGTTAATGATTGTTTTGGTATAGTTATGGCTTATAATAAGACAACTTGAGAAAAAAAGGGAAAATCTAGTTACATTTGTTTTTACAGTAGCCTTCTTGCATGTCTGTTAACAATCATGATATATTTTTCTGTATATCAAGTGAAACACGTTTTGTAATGACTTGATTATAATGACTTTTAAAGTAGAGTAGGCTTGCTGTATCAGTAAATGTTATTACTCTAGAGATTTTCTGAATACGTGTTGAGTTCTTTTTTTGTATATTACAGACATTATTATTTAAAAAGCCATGTTTTAGTTATATAATAGATTATATTTGGGTGGAGCTTGATTAAAATATGCTGCTAGCTGGTTTGTTGATTTGGGTGATTAATGTCACTCAAATTAGGAGTTTATAACTCCAGGTGAGGTCTAGATGGTCTTAATGTTAGAAGATACTGTATCTACCTTTTGTTTCTGATGTTCACTAAAACAAGTATAGTAAAATATTATTCATATAGTTTTAATATTAAAGTTTTTATCTATGCTTCACACTTTATATATTGCTGTATACCTTACATTTTTCTAATGTCACCTCGCAGGTCAAAGTTCATTATATGTATTAATCAATATTTGTCACACCATACTACACATAAGGTATGGTAGTTTTACGTTGTATGTTCCTTAACATAAATGGATTAAATTACCCCATAAGAGAAGGTCTTTAAACAGGTATCTTCAGCTGAATAACTCACAATTAATCTTTTTCACAAGAAACTCATTTGATTGAGGGTGATGTTTCCAAATTAGAATCTAAATCTTTTTCTTTATTCACTAGTTCTGACCACACCCAAAAATAGAGGTGTTGCAATACTCTGGAATAACAAATTACCTCTACCTAAAATAATAGACTCATACAAAGATAATAAAGGCATGGTAGCTTCTATTGTCATAGAATTTAATAATTTGATTTTTACTCTAACATGTACTGGATTCCTGACCTTGGACATAGCTCAGCACAACACTATATAGATCATATTACTCAATTTTCTAAAGGCAATGTTATATTAGCTGGTGATTTTAAGTGCATTTTTTGATCATTCAGACTCTACTTTTAATGATAAAAGAAGAGTTTCGAGCTCAGCCAGATTACTAAAATAATTTTCAAATTCCTTCTTACTGAAAGATATTAACTATTATGCTAACTCTAATTCCTTATTTTATACATTCTTTTCACACAGACACAATACATTTTCAAGAATAGACAGAGTTTTTATCTCAAACAGTTTAACAGATTCTTTAAGCAATGTATAAGTTATTACATGTCCCTTTTCAGACCACAATTCAATAACCTTTGATATATATATATATATATATATATATATATATATATATATATATATATATATATATATATATATATATATTTATGCATGTACCAATGTTCAAATAAAATGAATACCAGCATACATCACCAAGTTAAAAGATTTTAACTCCTTCAAACTAGAAGAAGTTCATAGTTTCTTAGAATTTAAATCCAACACTAATATGTCTGAAATCTTTGTCTGGGATGCAATGAAGGCATATTTATTTGGCAGAATAACAAATTGGTTTAAAAAAATACTTTTGTGGAATAAAGATTTAAAAGAGATACAAGCTAAACTTGATATTCTGAACCTTGAGTTATCAAAAAATCAATATGAAAAATCCAAATTAGATGAAGTAAAATCTCTAAATAAGAAATACCTTGAGATTTTAAACCATAAATCTATTAGTATAGAAAAATATATTAATTTGTCAATAAATCCCAGATCTTTGAATATTTTAGCTAACAAAGTTAAAAGACTAAACAAATTTAATCACATGAAAGAAATATATTCACCTCAGAAGAAAAAAAGGTATCTGATATAAATAACATATTAATTGAATTTAGGGAATTTTTCCTTAAACTAAACCAGTCTTCTGCACCAATAAATCCAAAGAAAGATGTTCAAGCTTTTATTAATAAACACTCTAAAAAGAGATTAACAGAAGAACAAACTAAGCTTTTGGCTAGACAAATTATGTTAAAAGACATTCAAGAACAAATTAATACACTCAAATAAAAAAGCACCAGGTAATGATGGTATTATTCCAGAAATGTACAAGATTCTACCCAATGAAGCTATTACATTGTTACTTTCAGTTTTTAATACCATACAAACTAATAATACTATCCCTCCATCATGGAAATATACATTAATTTCTCCCATTTTAAAATCAGATAAAGAAGCTGTAAAGTGTAGTCCATATAGACCTATATCATTATTAAACACAGACTATGAAATGTTTATGTCCACATATGCAAAGAGATTTAAAAAACATTCTTCTCAACCTAGTGTATGAAGTCCAAACTGGCTTCATAATAAATAGAACTACATATGACAATATCAAACGAATAATAACCTTAATTGAATCAACTAAATACCTAAAAAATAGCCTAACTAGTATTAGCTTAGACATAAATTGTGCCTTTGGCACAGTCAATTGGCATTACATTTTCATTCTTCTACAGGAACTTAGGTTCTGAAATAATTTTATAAATCTCATCACCCACTTATATTGAGGTTCTCTTGCTTATGTTAAAATTGGTTCTAAAACATCACAGTCCATACCTATTACTAAAGAGACTAAGCAAGGCTGTCCTTTATATGCTCTCTTCTTTATTTTAGTTATGGAGCCTTGAGCAAATTTGATCAGATAAAGGTTTTGAAATTAGTTTTAATAAATCTTCAAAAATTCAAATGTTAGAAGATGACATTCTAATTACTCTGGGGAGCAAAAAAATCCAACAATTCAAGAATTATTTAATAACATAGATTATTTTCAAAAAAAAACTCAGGTCTGGAATTTAATCACAATAAAACACAGATCTTGTTAACTCGCCCATATAAATCATCTTCTTTCAGCTGTTTCCATTAGGGGTAGCCACAGCGGATCACCTGTTTCCATTTCTTCCTGTCCTCTGCATCTTGCTCTGTCACACCAACCACCTGCATGTCCTCCCTCACCACATCCATAAACCTTATCTTAGGCCTTCTTCTTTTCCTGTTACCTGGTAGCATCATCCTTAGCATCTTTTTCCCAATATACTCAGCATCCCTCCTCAGCACATGTTCAAACCAATGTAATCTTGCCTCTCTGGCTTTGTCTCCAAACCTTCCAACCTGGGCTGACCCTCTAATATACTTATTCTTAATCCTGTCCACCCTCGTCACATCCAGTGCAAATCTTAACATCTTTAACTCTGCCACATCCAGCTCAAACTCCTGCCTTTTTGTCAGTGCCATTGTCTCCAACCCATATAACATAGCTGGTCTCACTACCCTCTTGTAGACCTTCCCTTTCACTCTTACAGGTACTCGTCTGCCACAAATCACTCCTGACAGTCTTCTCCTCCCACTCCATCCTGCCTGTACTCTCTTCTTCACCTCTCTTCCACACTCACCGTTACTCTGAACTATTGACCCCAAGTATTTAAACTCATCCACCTTCGCCACCTCTACTCCTTGCATCCTCACCATTCCTCTATCCTCCCTCTCATTCACACACATATATCCTGTCTTAGTCCTGCTGACCTTCATTCCTCTTCTCTCTAGAGCATATCTCCATCTCTCCAGGGTGTCCTCCACCTGTTCCCTACTCTCACTACAGATCACAATGTCATGTGCAAACATCATAGTCCATGGGGACTCCTGTCTGATCTTGTCTGTCAACCTGCCCATCACCATTGCAAATAAGAAAGGGCTCAGAGCTGATCCTTGATGTAACCCTACCTCCAACTTAAACGCATCCGTCACTCCCACCGCAGACCTCACCGCTGTCACACTACCCTCGTACATATCCTGTACCACTCTTACATACTTCTCTGACACTCCTGACTTCCTCATACAATACCACAACTCCTCTCTAGGCACCCTGTCATATGTTTTCTCTAAGTCTACAAAAACAAAATGCAACTCCTTCTGACATTCTCTGTACTTCTCCATCAACACTCTCAGAGAAAACATTGTATCTGTAGTACTCTTTCCCAGCATGAAACCATACTGCTGTTCACTAATCATCACGTCCCTTCTTAACCTAGCTTCCACTACTCTTTCCCATAACTTCATGCTGTGACTGATCAATTTAATCCCTCTGTAGTTACTACAGCTCTGCACATCACCCTTATTTATAAAAATTGATACCAAAACACTTTTTCTCCATTCCTCAGGCATCCTCTCACTTTCTAAGATTTTTATTAAACAATCTGGTTAAAAACTCCACTGCCATTTCACCTAAACACCTCCATGCTTCCACAGGTATGTCATCTGGGCCAACAGCCTTTCCATTCTTCATTCTCTTCATAACTATCCTTACTTCCTCCTTGCTAATCCATTTTAGTTCATGATTCACTATCCCTACATCATCCAACCTTCTCTCTCTCTCATTCTCTTCATTCATCAACCCCTCAAAGTACTCTTTCCATCTCCTCAACACACTCTCCTCGCTTGTGAGTATGTTTCCCTCATTATCCTTTATCACCTTTATCTGCTGCACATCTTTCCTAGCTTGGTCCCTCTGTCTAGCCTTTTCTCCCTCCTTAGTGTCCAACCTTTCATACAACTCTTTATATGCCTTATCCTTAGCCTTCACCACTTCTCTCTTTGCCATGCACCTCATCTCCTTATACTCCTGTCTACTTTCTTCATCTCTCTGACAATCCCACTTCTTCTTTGCCAACCTCTTTGCCTGTATACTCTCTTCTGTACTTCCTCATTCCACCACCATGTCTCCTTGTCGTCCTTAAATATAATACTCAAATGGAATTTGAACAATATATCCCACAATCCCAGTAAATAAAATATTTAGGTATCATTATTGCCAAAAAATATAAAAAAGATTCAGAAACTGAACTTGATAATAGTTTATCAGAAATAGATAAACTAGTTTAGAAATTGTCTAAAATAAAATTCTCAATAGAGAAGAAACTATCAATTATAAAAAAATATATTTTTAACAAAAAATTATACACATAATACAATCAATCTCTATCCCTCAAGTGGTGACTTGCTATAGAAATGAGCAGATGGATGCCTCCCTTGTCAACTGTCATTTCCTATAACTTTCAACCTGTAACACAGTGTACAAGTAATAGTACTACACTGACAATTATTTTTTTTTTGTTCAGATAATCCTTTAAGTCAGGCAGTTATAAATTATGCCAGTCTGTAAATTTATTAAGTTATTCATTTCCTTTATTTTTCCACACTTGTTTGCTTGATTACCTCATAATCCATAATCATGCAAAGAATAAAAAGTATCAATAATAAACATGTAATAGTACATCTATTTGTCTATAGAGATAGATACAGATATAGCTAGATAGATAGATACAATGAGATAGTGGACAAGCACTAGATGTAGAATTATATACAAAATACAGGTATGACCAAATATTAAGAAATAATTTATGAGAGATGAGCATTTGGCAAGGCTGAGAAGCCATGGCACCCACCATGATGGTAGCTGCATCTGTAGTACATGTGATGCAGTTATGGACAAGACAGGCTCATACAGAGACATTTTATTCTTAGTGGTGAATGATGTGTTTAATAATATGATGGCTCACTGTAATTTCGGAATAAAAGTCTCTTTCCAAGGATACATTCACCTTGTGTATATCTACAATCAGGCATTCCAGTTATTAAGGAAGACTCTTAAAGACTATGAATAAATAAAGCAGACTTAGAAAGAAAAAGGAGCTCAGAACAATACCCCCGGGTTAATGTAGATACTCTTTGGAAAAGCCTGGTTTAATCACAGAGCAGCATTTTCTGGAGAGCAAATGTTAAACAGTACTACAGAATTTCTTTGCACAAAAGCATCTATTCCAACAGATAACATTTGATGCAGCTCAGTCATTTAATGCTTAGGTTATTTAGCTACTGTTCTTTTTCAGTTCAGTTTTTAAACACAGTTACTTTTTTGAGTTTTCACTTCAGTGATGTGTTTCATTGTTTCCATACTTGTCAGCTACGTTTTTAATGGTAGCTGTAATACAAAGGCATGAATGCATGCTTACACTGTCTACTTTATTAAGAATACCAGAATTATTTATGTGTTTTCCAGAATAATTTGTACAGCTGTAACAAAAATAAAAAAGATGTGCTTCTAAAAATCATGTGTGTCTATATCACCTGTAACTGTAAATGGGGTGTTCATACCTAGTTTCAAACATGTGACCATTTGAATAAATGTAGGCCTTTGTTATTCTAGTAGAAAACTTCACAATATCATTACTGAAAAAAAACAGCTTAGCTTCTAAATCATCAAATCAAGCACCATCTCAAAATAGAAAGTAAGCAGTACACCCATTGTTTTATGGTGATGATCTTCTTCAAAAGAGGAAGTAATGGGCTATCTAAAATGTATTATAGGTAACTTTGTAAAGGTTTTACATTATTAAAACGTGTTTAGGGAAGAACACCAGCCAAATGCTTCCAGCATTATAGATAAAAATTCTAGTTTGATAAAAAAATCATTCCACAGTGCACAACAGTTGAATAATTTAATACTACTTATAAAAGATATAAATAGTATTACAGCTACATTTGTCTTAAGCAATAATTGTCAAGTATTAAAATGTAATGGTTTGTGTGCAGCAGTCAAATTATTAAACAAGGGGCATATTCATGAAACTAGAATCATTGTGAGCAAAGAAAATTATTAAGACCTTAGGCAATGCAAAATAATCACATAAATTATAGTTTTGTAGTTGCAATATTAAAGATTAAAATAACTTGATTAAATTTCTTCTACAGCAAAATCATGCCTGCATTATAAAATGAATGTGATATCATGCTATGCAGTACATTTAAGAAACTAAGGTTGTCAGGGTCTTGAAATGGAAAAAGAACATAAGTATGGAAACCATTTCTTAATCACTTCACTGCTCATTCATTCGTTATTGCATTTCATCAAAAAAGTAAAATAGTGAGAATATGTTGTGATCCTAAAATAAAGCCCAAAGTCATAGTCGATTGTTGTCCAGTTTGCAGTCGGGACATTTAGAAACATGGGAGAATAAACTGGGCTTCATAATAATAGAAGAAATGCATTGTTTGAGAAGGGACAAAGCAATACCAAGTAGTATTCTGTAAGCAGACATAAGTGGTTAATGTGACTGCACAGAGATGTTCCTTTCAAACAAAATAGTTGCGAGAAATGATCAACAATGCAGTCAGTTCATTAATGAAAATATGCCATATGCAAACTTCATAAACCAAACAGTGCCATAGGAAATCTTTGCTTCTGATTACATGTAACCAGAGTATAGTATGCAAACAGACATCAAATGTAAAAGTGAAACTCCAGAATGTATCATGTTATGCCCTTTGTACAATGCAATCACATGACTATAGGGCAAAGCAGACGTGACAGTGGAAAACATGAATGTAGACACTGTTACACAGCATTGCTATATGGTTGTGTTGATACAATAACAGAGGAGCCAGCAGAACAAGGAGTAGTGCATTATTATGGAAATGCAAACACTAATAAAAAACTCCCAAGATCTTCTGTGAGCTCATTTTTCCATTGTAAGTAATTTACAGTTTTAAATAAATTCTACCTCATCAGTATTTTGCTGTCAATGGAGTTCCTCATGGTTAGTTCATGTATTTTATACTTCTACTGTAAAATATTATTGTCCTTAATGCAATAAACAATGTAAGCATGGGAAGGACAAATGGAAGAGTACCTTTTGATATTAAGGAATGGCAGGCTTACATACCAAAAAGAATTGTTAAGCTTTGCACTTGACAGCAGGGCATAAGAAATAGCACACTATGATGCATATAATGCTTTGCTAATTGCTAATTAATATTTGCATCTAAGCAAGGACAAAACTAAAGCATGTTGCTAAAATTCAGAAACATGAAGAAAGGGGACTGTATTAAGGAATGACAGACTCACATAGCAAAAAGAATTGTTAAGCTTTGCACTTGACAGCGGGGCATAAGAAATAGCACACTATGATGCATATAATGCTTTGCTAATTGCTAATTAATATTTGCATCTAAGTAAGGACAAAACTAAAGTATTTTGCTAAAATCCAAAATTCAGAAACATGAAGGAAGGGGATTATATATTTCTGTAGGTATTCGGTTTTCAAATATTCATTGGAGAAGTTGACTCCAAGGAAGGTTAAATGTGTATTTCTCTAACATTAATCATTTTGGAGGCTGTGTGTTTGTCATGTCAACCTTTTAACTATATTTAACTCATAGAATGCTATTTTAATACAGTCATCTCTGTTCGGGAGTCTAGCAACTAGCCTATGGCAATGAGAAGATAATTTCCATTTGCAGGTGACTCATTAGTGAAAGAAAAGACAGAGATACACAAAGCAGCTTATACTTGTGTTAAAAATGTATTTAATAGTTTAGTCATTGAGATTCAACTCTGTAGCATTGAAGGATACAGCCCTGAGTATGGTCCAGATGAACTAAACTGAATTCAAACAGCAATCTAGGTACTGATTGGCTTTTTGCAGTCCTACCCACTCCAGGAGGGAGGGGTTTCTGTCTGTGATCTGACACATCTATGGTGATGGGAATGGTACCATAATCACAAGGAGGACTACAGGTAGTATTTTCACACTGGGGCAGTGTTGGGCATAACTAACTAATGTAGTGATGCATGATGACATCATAGCTCTGTCTAGTTGGAGCATTCAGAAAAACCCTTTATTGTGCAAAACAGTATGTGTGATGCTGCCAGTAACTCTAATCTTAACCACTTCTCCTTCCCCTTCAAGAATTGCTAAAGTTCTCAGCCCTGGGTGACGACACAAGTGATACTTATAGTAAAATAGACTAATGTAAGACAGCTTTGGTAAGTTTATGGTCAGCAAGGGGGTGCACAAAGGGGGAAAACTAAAAGAAACATTTAGTATGGTGGTCAAGGTGTATTATTAGAGATAAACAGAGTAGATTTAAATGAACATGCTGTTTGCACTATAAAGAGTATCTCTGTCTAGGATTGTTCTTGCCATTCTGGCAATATTGGTAAAGGTTTTCTTTGGCTAGGTTAGTGTATCCAACCATAGTAAAAGATTACTAGTCCCTTAGCATGGCAGAGATACATCACCATTGTCAGGAACTGTCAGAAACTCTAGCACCCTTTATTGTGGGTATAGATAAGGGTATGTATTGCGGTCCAAGTCACCTGATGGTGTCCCATCCTTATTTCAGGAGGTTATGTGCTTTGATATCCCTTAATAACAAACAGCATTCAGTCCATATCTCCAGTGGCACTCCATCTCTACAGCATGGGATGAACTGTTGTACTCATCACCAGTAAACTATATCATGGGCCAGGTCACTCAATACCAACATTGACTGTCACAGGCAGTCATAGGCCTTGTCAATCCACATCAAGAAACTGCATCCAGGTTCAAGTCATGGAGTGGCACCCCAACATTGTCAGATAAGGTCACAAGGGCTGTCACCCCAGCACCCCTGCACCTAAGCTGTCATATTCCCTGGCTTCACTCTTTGTAATGTTTCCCCCACCACATATGTGTGTCCTATGTCCAAACCAGGTTGCATTGTGTTGTTGTATTATGGTGCTGCCTATCACCTATGCAAATGATGATAACTGCAACCTACAACACTCTCCATTCTGTGTTGCACTGAGGTGATTTCTGATGTATAGTTTGACAAACTATATACTGACTGGAACAACTTAATAGTAAAAATTCATGTTATCATATCTAATTTATGTGAAACTTGTACATTATGTGTGTCATGGCTGATAACCAATGAGCAGATGTTCCTGTTTTGCCCAAGCTGACTAGGTGCTATGCCTGTTGCTTCCCGAGGGGAACTTTTCCTGAATATGTCTTCCAGTTCTATCTCACTGCAGTCCCACACTTTTGCAGTTGCAGTAGCTGACTCAGCTCCCTACCAAGTCATATTATGTGGTTGCATGATCTGTTGTGCAGCATGGCAAAGAGAACAGCCATCATGATAGCTATGACAGTAGAGTTTCACAGTGTCTCACCAAGTTTATCAAGGCAGCAGGAACCTGCCTTCACATTTAGGAGACATTCAGTGACATTCTGATTCTCTGCATGATTGGAATGCAGACAACAGACATGAGATAAGGCTCCATGCGTATACAGTATTATCTGCAACACATAAGAAAATATTTTTTTCAAGGAGTTAATGATACCATGCACAGTTTCAGAAATCGGCACAAAAACATTTATTTTGTACACTGAGCCTCAATTTCTGAAGCAGATGGTTCTGTGGAAAGTTCCATCACTGGAAGCAACAAAATGTTGGTGAGATGTATACCAAATACGAGCATGAATGGAATTGCCAAGGTATTACACATACAATTACAAACACACACACACACACACACATACACACACACACACACACACACACACACACACACACACACACATGCATACAAAGACAAACAAACATACCACACACTGGAGACAGTCCTTTTTGCATTTCAGACATCCTGGTAATTCAGGAAATATTAGCCTTTCCTGTTCATATAAAAATGCTTGGGAGTCAGAAAGAGTTTTTATTGCTACTTGAATGCAATCTATAACAGCCAGTACTTTAAGGCTTTAAGGAGAATTGCAATGCTATTGAATTCATGCATTGAATCCATGCATAGTGATGGCTAATTCCTATGCTGCTCTAGGGTAACAGATGTACTTTTCAACATGGAAAATTGTAGGCAAGTTACTTGTTTATAAGGTAGATATCTAGGCAGTGCATAACATGTCTCTGTTTCATTACAAGTTACTTGTTTATAAGGTAGATATCAAGACAGTGCATAACATGTCTCTGTTTCATTACTGATGGTCTCAGTTGTTAGAATAATAAGTGCTACATATAATTTGTCTTTGCAGGAGTAGGAACACCATACATTTTTCTAGATTCAGTATGAGGTGATGCATGAATAAAAAATTCCTTACTATGTATGGATCTACAAAGAAGCACCAGTCAGTCAACTTATAATACTAGAACAACTGTCTAAGCTGTCATTGTTTCCATGGTTTGAAATATGGGACCAGCTTCAACAAGAACAAGTGTTGCTGAGCATGGAAAGTAGCTGCTGACAACATTTTGCTGATATACACCTCTGAAATTTCCTGTGTGCTATGCTGCTTTTGTAGAGTTGCATAGGTAAATGCGTAAGCTTCTGCACATACAACTATGAAGCACAATACTCTTTTGCCTGTATATTTTTAGATGGCATCACCACCTAATTTAGTTGCATGGCTTCTTTTTCATCTCGATACATCATTTGCATGCACTGAATAATTTATTTTGCAAGCTGCTGCTTTCCTGCACAACTTTTTCTACTGGATTAGCCACATTATCAGAATTGCCACTAATTGCACAACTCGCCCCTGCATATAAATCAGTTTGTTTATGAACTTCATCAACAGGGTTCACAGATAATTGCTTCTTATGATAATGTACATCAGATACATCTTATGAGTTAATACATAACTTGATCGGTTCCCTATTACGAGAGCAAAAGTCCGTTTAAGTGAATCTGTAAATGTCGACATATATTCCGTGAACAGGCATTACAGCAAACGTCCAAAACTGCGAATTTGGAAATGTCAAATTACCATGTTTGGTCCATCTGTGGAATAGCTCCATAAGGTAAGTGTGCGATAGTTACTGACCTTAGGGTCAGGGTGCAGGTTAAAGTAAGTGCATAGATAGTTAATGTATGTAAGATTTAGTGTTGGGTTAGAAGTAGGGTTTTGTTAAATGTATGTATGTGGATTATTTATTTTGTTTGTGTATATTTTCATAGGGGAAGTGTGCGGTAGTTATGGACCTTAGGGTTAGGGAGGGGTTAAGGACAGTGCGTAGATAGTTGTGTATGTGGGGTTTAGTGTAGGGTTAGAAGTAGGGTTTTGGTGCTTAACTTCAGGGTTAGAAGTAGGGTTTGGTTAGTGTATGCATGTGGTTTATTTATTTTGTTTGGGTAGGTAGTATGTAGTGGGTGGTGGGGTTGGCCGACTATGACAGTTCGAGATTTAAAATTTCACGGTTTAGTGCATTCTCTATTCTCACGGTTCGCACAATGCATGTCGGCGTTTTGATATTCGCTCAAAAAGGAGTTTCTCTCTGGTAATAGAGACCCAACTTGATTATATGACATTTTAAAGTACAGAGTAAGAAAAAATTTAACTGATTAACCCATCTCTGCATGCATTAACAACATAAAATATTACTAGATGAAATGAAATCTGGTGAGTAGTCAACAACTGTCTGCATTAAGCCTCAGTTACAAAAAGATACTTCATGGCCTAATTATGAGTATAAATGATTACTGTGACAGACAAAATCTAGCTAGACACTCATGTAACAAAACTGAATAAAAATAATGACCAAAAAAAGAAAGAAAGAAAGAAAGAATGTCAGTCTATGACATACTGCAACTCATTACAGGAAAAAGAGGGTAATGCAATAGCTGAAGTATTCTGATGAGCCTTGTGTGAAAAGAAAAAAAAAAACAAAGTAAATATGATCTATTCATTCTGCAGTATGTATGAGGATTGACCTCAGACTTTGAAAAAAAGAGGAATAGCATTAATCATTGTGGAACAAGCTCCTCGTCCTCCTCTACTCCACTATCCTTTATCCCATCCCACAGAGAAGATGACTACAGTCTTTAGCCCAAGATGTTTACCCAATGATCCAAAAACCTTGTGTAATGCCTCTCACGTATTCATTAACTGACTGCCCTGAATGTATATCTTGCCTAACAGAATTCAGACATTTGCAACCGAACAGTAATGCTTCTCCTGGTAAATGAAAGCAGTGTTAATAAGCCTGGTTTGGGTATATCCATATAGAGCTGTTAGAGGAACATCTCATAAGTGATATCAAGTATATTTGTGGAATTATCAGCACCACCTTTTAATACTCTAAGAATAAACTTTCAGACTTGTAAAGGAGCAAAACATTTGCTACTAAAAGTCATCAGACAATGGTAAAAAATCTCCAGCACTGAGCAGGTGTCAAAGGGTATATGCATATTATGACCACAAATCATTTAAGACCTCTAACTATATTCCCATGTAAATGTTTCCTTAGAGATGTCTGATAGTTACTTCAAAATTGCATAGGTAATTGCCTGTCCAATAGGGTCAACAAATTTTGAAGAATGGTCTGCTGCAGTCTCAGTCCTGGTGTGAATATTTCATTATTCAACAAAGTGCATAGCCAAGGAAAGCATCTATTACATGTAATGTTATCTAAAAGCATGAGGGTAATTCCCCAGTTATCTAAGAATTTCAGATTACTAGAAAGATCATTTTTGGCATGATCAACAATCTAAAATGCAGTGATCTCAACTTCTACTTTCTGTCACCCAATTTCTTGAAGGCTCTTGCTGACCCCCTGAAAAGTAAATAATATTATCAAGCCTTTCACAGTGGATTACAAACCATTATTCTAGGGGATGCAATATCTGCTCACACCTGTACTGTATGTACAGATCCTTTTATTCTGCTGATTATCCTCTAGCAAGCTTAATTTTCTTCTATATTCCTACCATTTTCCTTCTTCAGTCCTCACATTTTTACTTCTGACCCTCTCCATTCCCACTTATCTGTAAATATTGCAAAATTATGTAAATTATTAATTTTATGTTGAACTGCAATAGCTTTCAGTATCTTTGCATTTATTTTAAAGAAGCTTTTCCAGAGATTGTTATTAATTTTTAGGAAAAATGTTATTAATTTAACATATTTATAAATAGATATATACACACAGAATGAAAAAAAAATTCAGCATCACATACTGTTATACAGTGTTAGGAATACAATGAGTTATAAAGGTGATCTTATTCAATAACACATTAAGAGACTTGGTATTTCAATAGCAACTTTTTAAGGCTATCCCAACCACTAAAAGTCTTAGTATGATTTATAGATCTTGTTCTGATCACTTCTTTTTCAGTTTTGCATACTATTGCTGTTAAACTTAAAAATTCCTTAATGTAAGAACTGAATTTGATTTCCAATTTTTGTAATAACTTTTCTAACAACTGCCAGTTTACTCCAAAACAGGTTTTGTTGTTTGGCTTTTACAGATAAAAGAATGGAAACATTCACTAATATTATTGTTCCAGTTAAAGAACAATTTTCAGTCCATAAACATTTAAAAACATACTTATCTCTTCTCAGTATGCATTTAATTATTCACAATCAATAAACATGCATGTACAATCAGTTATACATCTTTACTGCATCTCCAACATACTTAATAAGCATTTTTACTAAACTTGGAGATTTTGTAGGGAATAAAAAACATTCTATGTATATATTTACACATAACTATCCAGTATACACTTGAAGAAGTCTGACTAATTGATTTAAGTAACAACGTTTTAGTCTTACCATCTATTGAGTCACTCATTTCCACTAATGTCTAATAAGTTCCAGAATTTTGCATCTCAATTATTATTTATAATTAACTTATATAATTTGGGCAATCTTCCTTTGCAGGGCAATTTACCCTCAATGATACCATTCATATATTGCAGGGCAATTTACCCTCAATGATACCATTCATATATTCATATAATGAGGAAAAAGTGTTCTGATCTTCTTCACTTAAATTATCTACAAATTCATTTAATTTCTAATTGTTGGATAATATTAACTGGGTAATAGATTTATCCAATCTATAATCTTTAATTTAATACTCTGGTGACTTGATGTCTCCTTTTCAAATCAATCAGACCATAATATTAACACATTCCTCTTTAGCAAAGTCATTTTAATATTTTTCTCTGTTTCCTTAAATCTGAAGGTGTGTGCAATGGGAAAGCACAAACATTTCCATTTTAATGTTAATGCAGTTTTAAAATAATGTTTCTTGCCTGTTTTAAGACTTGATTTCATATCAAAATCTGTTTTTGAAAAGTTTCCATTGACTATTGTAAGTTGAGGCTATCCAGAGTTTAATAGAGTTAAAATTTGCAGCAGCAGAATAAGATTCTACATTTGGAAAGCTAATACTACCATACTTCGACACACATATGACTTCTATAAGCAATTCCTGGCTTGTTATGATACCATAAGAATGAAATTATTTTTTACATTTTCTTTAAAAGTATTTTGCCTGGTATTAAAGCTATTCAACACAGTCAATATGTATATAATATTGGGTAATATAATCATTTTAATAAGTATTAGCCTATCTTTGAAAGAAAAAACACACTCATTCCATTTTGTAATAAGAAGGAACACTTTTTTCAATTTGTTTTCAAAATTATTATTATTAATCTTACTCACATCTTGATAGATTTTTATTCCTAATTATTTTAGTTCTTTTCCTACCTAATTATATTTATGTTCATATTTAAACTTACTATCTAGTAATTGATTTAATACTGAAGTTTCATTTTTCTTATTAAATTTCAGCAACAGTACTTCTTGAATCTTTTCAGTTACCTCATTTATTTCTTCAACTGAATAATTCAAATCTCCTAAAGTTTCTGAAATATCATCTCCAAGAAACTTTATTTTAAAGTGACAATCCTTGTTAAATTAGAATCCATCATTTTTTCAGTGCTTCATATACTACTAGCTAAGGGTTTGACAACTAATGCAAATAGTAGAGGGGGCAAGGGACACCCTTGCTTTCTGCCTTTGTTTAAAGTGAATCCTTGAGAAATGTAAGACCTAACTTTAACATATGCTTTATACTCTGTACATTTTTTAATATTCCAATAATTTTTTATGGAAATGCAAACGCTTCTAAAGTGTTAAACAAGTAGTTCCTATCTACAGAACAAAAAACTCTCTTGATATCTAAGCTAGTTAAGGCCAATTTATTGTTCATTCCTTTTGCTAAATATAAGATAGTTATTACTCTTTTTATATCATCATAAGTTAATCTATTATTAATTAATCTACTTTAGCTCTTAATCTTTTAGCAAAGATGGAAATAAATATTTTATAGCCTACATTTAATAATACCACCAACGAAAGCAGCCACACCAGTCCAGTAATCACCAGGGCAAATAACATTTAATAATAAAATAGGTCTATAATAGGAAACTAAAATACTGTCCTTTCCTGTTTAAGTATAGGTGAGACTATAGAAAATGTCCATGTATTTTGTAGGTCTGAATTATCCTGAAAATGTCACTCAGTAATTGTAAAATATTTAAGGGAAGAAGACTTTATAACTCTGTACTTAAACTGTCTAACGTTGGAGCATTAATATTTGCCCTTTTTTAAGCTTCTTTAACTTCTGTAAGGAAAATAGGCTTATTCAACAGATATATTTTTTTTATAATTAAGTTTATTAATAATATTTTTCTTTAAATACCTGCCAATTTTATAATCAACAGGATTATTATTTTTATCATTATTAAAATCTTCATGGAATTTTTTTTTAAAAAATTAAGTATTTCCTCTATGTCTGAAGTAAACTTATTAGTGTAAGGATTTTGGATATTATTGATTTGTGCCATTTTGCTTAATGCCTTAATTGTATTCTAATCTATGTAGATTTTTTGAAGTCATCACTTAACTGTACAATTTTATTTCTTCTAAATCTATCTAACATTTATGCATTAAAACTGTTTGATATTTTTTCATTAATTTTTAATGACATCAGTATTATCCAATTTCTTAGTTTTTTGTTCAAATGTCGCTTTGTATATTTCATCTTCTATTTCTAACATCTCTTTATCTCAGTCTTTCATTTTATTACTAGCCCCATCTTCCCATTCTATGTTTAATATGCATTTTAAGGAGTCCTACAGTATGACTTTACTAACCTGATCATTATCATTCAAAGATAAAAAAATCTTGATTTATTCCTTAACATAACACTTAAATTCTTTTTATCTTATCTTATATACCAGGATTCTATAATAATGTGACATTTCCTTATATTCATCAATTAATTTACTTAGTGAATTATGATCAGATAAAGTATAAGGAATAGTTTTAAAATAGTTAACTTTATTAAGTAAATTTGTAAATGTGTAAATTCTGTCAATTCTAGTTTGTGTCCTATGTGCCTAAGAATAATAAGTAAAGAACAATGAGTTATTATCTGCTTTTGCTATTAAATCAGCTAAATTATTATTACTAATCCATCTGTTTAGTGCTTTAGCTGATGGCAGAATTTTAGCTTTATTCTGTTCACTTGTATCTTCTATACTAGATATGCAGTTAAAATCCCCTGCTAGAATTACCTTTGTTGTAAGTTTGTCTCGCACCTATTCCAGGGATCCAGTAGAAATTAGCTAGTGTTTAGAGTTTATTTAATTATTACAAATGTATGTATTCCTTTGTGATTACTAATGAATTCCATGATCTTAGGAATTACAGCAGATTTTTCCCAAATTATAGTGTTCCTCTCCTTTTTTTGTTAAAAGAAGTAGATGATAACATTTCATAACCTAAGTTATTTAAGTTTTGTATATCTCTATCTATCTAGCAAGTGAGTCTCTTGCAAGAATATGCTGCTCCTCTACTTAAATTTAAATATCTCATCAATGATTTCCTTTTGTTGCCATTATTTTATCCATTTACATTAATAGATAATAGATTAAATCTATCCATGCTGTGTCTTTAAAACTATTTATTTTAAAAGATATGACACCCATATCCACTATATTAGCTTAATTGTATATAAAACTATAATGCATTCCACCAACACTATCTTAACATTCCACATTTTTTGAATTCTTCCTTTCTACAAAATAAACTAATACAATTTATAAATAACAAAATCAAAAACAAGTCTACAACTGTAACTATATATTACTAATAAAACACAACCTACCATGGATACTAAAGTTCCTAGTTTCCCTATCTAATAGACAAACGACTATACTATCTCTTTACCAACCAATACGTAAAAAATCATCAAATAAATAGACAAAAACTACCAAGGCTTGCAACTAATTAATACAATAATATGTATGTTAAAAATAATAAGAGACTATTAATTTAGATATATATCTTTCATTTAAAGCTATCCTCCCTATTACTACTTAAAAGTTTAATAATCCTCTTCTATTAATCACAAATATTAAATAATCCAACTAATATTATACTGTATACTTATTTATATCATAGCAGTATACATTATCCATCAAATATTCCTAAATTATTTGTTCATATAACATTATAATAACTAAATATCTAAATAAATAAGTAGAACAAAGGTGGAAATGAAGAGATAAAGACATCACTAAACTTACGGGTGACAGGTAATCCTATACTGCTAAAGTATTATACAAAAGGAAAATCAATGCACCTATATCTTCATCATGATAAAATATATACACATATTTCTTAGATATATCAAAAGCTCTGAATTAGTTTTAAAAGTGTGTGTGTCTATATCCCAAAATTGTATAGCACTCTTAATATGATAAATATCAAAATACTTAAAAATCATGTAGCTCATTAAACTAATTCATAAAAATATGTACATTACTGAAGTCAACGAATGAACATCTTTCTATTTCTATGGAGTCAAAAAATTGCAGTCTATATTGTATTCAGAAGTTACAATTAGCTTAATTCAAATCCCTTTCGCCCTTCCCATTTTCAAAGATATTGAAAAATCTCCTTTACTTTCCATCATAATGGATGTATTGATTCACTAATATAACACTCAGATTTCAGCTCTGACTTATGAAATGAGTTTTTTTAGGTAATATCAGTTAATCTAATAACATACAATATGCAAAAAGTTTCAAAGTTCATATGACTAACTTAAAATTTCAGCTTTCAGGATATTTTCAAATATTTGCATATGATTTACCATGTAAGTGTTTTATGAGATCTTGTACATTCAGATTTATGCAATTTGCAGGTATATGCAATACACATAATTTTTGTAAGCAGTTTGTTATATAATTCTATTTTCCTGTCTTATTTGCCCACTAATGTACTATATTATTCTTTATAACTTGTATTTCTAAAATCTCTCATCAAAGAGCTATTTAATCATCAGCTCTATATTAGAGATTACAGCATGTGTGTATATGTTTCTTTACTTACTGGTACTCCTCTTTTATTAATCTTACATAGTAGATATTTCATTCCTAGTTCATATGCATATTATTCATAAGATGTTTACTCTTCATTTTAATTCTAGTATTACAACAATCCTGACTATATATAAAATAATTCCTGCTTGTTTAATTTGAATGTGTATTTTAGCAATTGTGAACTACTGTTCTGATCTTTTGATTACAGCATATGAAAATGACAACTCACAGCACACAGCAGCTGCTAAATTCCACTTTAAGTTTCTCATTCTTCTTCTATTCAGTAACAAACATCTAACTTTACTTCTTTACATTAATATGTACACATAGAGTTAATAACACTACCACATAAGCTATTAACATCCAGCCAAATGTAATTAAATTATATGCCAGCAACAGCTCAATATAAAACATTGCAATAGCTTTTATTATACCAATTCTTCACTTCTAAGAAAAGAAAAAAAATGTTATTTCAGTCGATTTTTCACAAATATACTTGGAATAAAGAAAGAAAAAGAATGTTCATTTCTGTTTTCACAGACATCAGTGATGAACTTTGGCCTAAATTTTCTTCAGAACAGCTCCAAATTGGAAGTAAAGCAAGTGAGAATTCAGTATTCAGACACAACTGGAATATTCTTTTGTTCTCAAGCTTTCATTAAGTGTTACTTGCTTCATAATTAACCTGTGAAAGGAATGTTTTACACAGAAAAAAAGAAAACAAAAACACCAGCATTTAAACACTTTTAATTGGCATATTAATTGATGGTGCTGTGGTAGCATTGTCGCCTCATAATAAGACGTTGTCCTGTTCGTACGTCAGGGCTGGCAACTTGGTACGTAAAAATCTACTGTCAATCATTAGTGGACCGGAGTTCCACTGTAGCGACCCCTAACCAGGAAAAGCCGAAAAAAAAAATTAGATCTAACATTCAGTTAACCCAGCAATGCACATACTAAGCAAAGTTCGACAAATTAAATACAATTCTTAATTTATATAGTCTTAAAGTTGCCAATTCTATTGCTTATAATTTAATGACATTCACTTACATATGTATTATTAGATTTAAAAATACATTTATAAGTTTAGTTAAATTAAATATATTAAGTCCCTCACTGTAAATGTAGTAAAACAGTAAAATTAACCATTTGTATTCCTCATCATAAATACGTATTTATGTTTTAAGGCTTAAAGTCCAAAATAAACCTTTTACTTAAAGGGTAAATCTATTGTTTCAGAAAATAAAAGTCCTGGAATCGAAGAATAGAAATCAATTGTTTTTAAGCCTTTTTAATTTTAGAAACAGTTTCCCATGAATTCATCACACTCTGTTACTTGAGGAATATACTGTTCCTCCCCATTTCTTCAGTATAATTAAGGGTTTTATTGTTATTAACAGAAGAGGATACCTTCTTCAGTGTATCAAATATTTTAGTTCTTTCATAAAGAAATCATTTGATCTTTGCAGGAAATACAAAAGTGGTTTTAATTGTGTTCTTTTTAAGTTCCTTGATCAGTGGCAAACAGGATTTTCATTTAAGCATTACTTTCCTGGAATAATCATTGTCAAATCTGACTAGAAGTTTACCTATTTTAATAGATGGTCTGGGCCATGCTGTTTTTAATACTTGATCTATTTTTTAAGGCAATATATAAACTAAACTATAATTGAGCAAGGTGGTAAACTTCCCTTCTTCAAAGGTGCTCTCAGGGATCTACATGCCCTTTCAATTCTAAATGAGTGAGTTTCAGGTAGATTTAATGTTTTATGTAGCCAGGTTGCTAAGAAGTTTCTTCTTTCAATACAACTTTCTTAAAATTACCTAACTCCTTTGCCCCCCCCAAAAAAACAAAATGCATCAAATGTAACCCTGTCCCTCGGTTAACCAAAAATACCTTAGTCTGCATGCGACACCAAGACAAAGCTTGGAAATGCTACAATAAACACAAAACAACCGCCACCCTTAATGAATATAAAACCCTTCATAATAAAGTAAAAAACGAACTAGCTCTGACCGCAAAGCCTATTTTTCCAAACTTCAATACAACCACAACTTTAACCCCAAAAAATTCTGGGATGGAATCTTCTGTCTCCTCAACCCAGACAAAAAAGAAAACCCCTGCCCTGAACCAAATGCCTCTGACCTAGATCTAGCTACCCAATTCAACCACTTCTTTACCGATTCTATAGCCAAACTTTCATCATCCTTCAATAAAAACCCCACTTCCTCACCCTTACCTCCACCCACCCTTCCTCCCCTTCTATCCTTAGCTCACAAACTCCTCCATTCTCATTGAACCCCATCCTCATCTCCACTATAAAAAAACTCCTCAAAAATCTGAAACCTTGTTCTAATGCCCCTGGTGAAATACCTTCCTACTTCCTAAAAGTAGCCACTGAAGCCATTGCCTTGCACTTGTGCATTCTAATTATTCGATCGATTACAGAATGCCATGTTCCCCAACTCTGGAAAAAGGCCTTTATTATCCCCCTACACAAAGGGGGCAACAACAGCAGTATCTCTAACTTTTGACCTATTGCCATTATATCCCCTACATCTACTCTTCTCAAAAAATGCATCCATCTACAACTTTTACCCTATCTTTAAATATCCATCTTCTAGCTCCAACACAACATGGATTCAGACCCAGTCATAGTACTACTGCCACTCTTCTCTCTTTCCTGTCAACAAGGCTCTCAACTCTAGTCACATTGTATCCACCCTCCTCCTAGACCTCTCAAAGGCCTTTGACACCATTTCTCACAATCTTCTCCTTACTAAACTCTCTAAACTTAACCTATCCCTTTCCTCTATCAACTGTTTTTTCAGCTATCTCACGGATAGGCAACAGGCAGTCAAGTGAAAGAAACCTACCTCCCATTTCCTTGACTCTCCCACAGGGGTGCTCCAGGGTTCAATTCTAGGACCCCTTCTCTTCATATGCATAAAAGACTTCCACTAGGCCATCCCTAATGCCAACCTCATCTAAGATGCAGACAATTCAACAATAATCTGCTCTGCTGTCACTATCCCCACCCAACAAAAATTAACCCAAGAAGCCTTCTCTAGCACAGAACAATGGATGCTAGTCAGCCACCTAGCACTTAATGCAACCAAAACTAAATTCATGATATTTACCCCATCCAAAACCACCACCCTAGACATTAAATCCTTCTCTGTCACTAGTCAAAACTACACTCCCCTCAAAATAGTATCAAATGCAAAACTACTAGGAATTCTCATTGATGATCAGCTAAAATTTGACTCCCACCTACAAGTAAATATAAAAAAAAAACTCACAAGAAACTAGGCATGCTTTACTGCTACAATCATTATATCTCTCCCTCCACTAATGCTCACACTCTCTAACACATATCTAATCCCATCCCTCCTCTATGGTGCCACAATCCTTACTAACCTACAATCCTCCCTCAAGACAAAACTCTCCATTTGTTACAACAAAATTTCTAAATTTGCAACAGGCCACACATTCCCTACCCCCCACTGTACTGCCCTTCATCAACTGAATTGGCTAGAGCTACCCAATTACCTCACCTATATTCAACTTATCCAAGCTCACAAACTTATCTTCACCCCTCTCTCTGCACCTCCCTTGCCTCTACCATCAAACTGCACATTCCAGATAAGCTTCTTAGATCTAACTCCCAAAACCTGATTGAACTAGATAAACCAGTCTGTCTAGCAGGCAAAAACCTATTCTCCTTCTCCCTAGCATGCCACTGAAATTTTCTTCCACCCCTCATCCGTACCACTTGCCAACTCTCTTCCTTCAAAACCTTAATTCATTCACACCTAACATCCCAGAGGGAATGCTTCTGCTCTCATCCTTCATAAAAAACCCTTAACTCATTTCATTTCCTACAAGCTTTTACATAAGTACATAGTCTTCTGTTGCTTTATAACTGCTATAAATCACCTGCGGGAACCAACACATTTTTAAATACTTATATTGTCTGTTAAGAATTCTGCTTTTTGTTTGCACTAAATTGCTGCTTCAAATGCTAACCTGCTGAACTTAAGATATTCTTTACTATTTGTAAAGAATATCTGTTTTAGCAATTGTATTAATTGTTTCCTCAATTGCCAACTTACTGCATTTCTGAAATTGTGTTTTTATAATATACCTATTTTATGCAATTTGTAATGTTCTGGAGCTTTTCTCCCTAGGACTTCATTGAAAGTGGGCTCCTTGTGGCCCAATGGACCATCCTGGTAAACAAACTGCAAATAAATATATAAAAATAAATATTGTCTCCATCCTACTTTTCAGGAATACCATAAATTCTAATGTTATTTCATCTCAGTCTGTTTTTTCTAAATCATCAATTGTATCTATGAGCCAGTTATTTTGTTTTAAAAGAAATTGAGTCTGAAACTCACCTTCAGATATTCTCCCTTCATGATCATCTATAGCTTCTTCTATACTGCTGATTTATGCACTTTATTGTTTCATAAGAATTTCTAAATGTTCCTTCTTCTTTCTGCTCTCTTCTTTGAAACTTTCTATTTTGGTATCCATTTTGTCCATGCTAAGTAATACACCCTGTTTACTTGATATTACAAACTGGGTGCCTTTTTAACACAAAAATCCTGAATATCATTTCCTGAGTGTTTCATGTTGAAGTCTCTTCTTTCTTAACCATGCAGTTGAAATTCTTAGAGGAACATTACAGCTTTTTAAGAACATGAGGCTATAAATCTTCTTTATGACTATTGACTAAAACTATCTAACAAGTATCTCAACATTTTCATTTTTGATTATATTTTCTGTCAAAGTTTTCAGTCACAGAACTTATACAAGTTGCTGCTTTCAGTTAGCCATCTTGCTCATGCCCCCCCACCCTATTAAATTTGTTTTGAATTTATTATGTAACCTTAAGTATACCTGAGGAAGATCCATTGGCATTACTGTTGTAACACAATCAGTAAATGTTAAATAAATATATGCTGTTATTTAATATCTGACTGCTATCTCAGATTCGTTATAGCTCTCCAACTATGATATGGGAACATATCATGCCTTGGTTGAAATCAGTTTAACCTCTAGGGGGATTGTAATGAATTTCCAGCCTTGCAGTCAATAAATAACATGGAGGAGGCTGACTTGACCCATGGATAGTCTTCATATACTGCAAATGCCTAATATAATTTATGGTGGTATGACAACCCCAAAAATACCCTGCTGTCAAAGACCATTTCTAATTCTGTTTTCAGTAAGAATAACCTTCCGTGAATTTATGGCTGCATGGACTTGGTTCTATTATTTGATCAAAAGCAATTGCCAACAAAGGAGAGACGCTCTTAAAATGCACTCCTGGAAGGCTAACATGGAAAAGGCTCTGACTACAGTCCAGGTGATACAGAGTCAACTAGCAATGTGGTCATTGGTTAGAGTTGATGTGGAAAGCAGGTGTATGCCTATCTGTGTGGAAAATTAGAGCAAATGTAGTTTGCCATAATCTCTCAGAGAAAGAGGCAGCTGATGCAAATGTGACCCCTGGCTGCATGATTGCCTGTCAGCACTGCTGCTTGGAGATAGCCTTTATCTAAACAAAATGAATCAAGCACTCACATGGGGAATGCATACAGCCCCTGTGGTGACATGTCATAGATTTTCTTTCCCAGTGAAGGGATTATGGCTAACACAGCAATGTCATCATTATAGGGATGCCAGATGTGGCACAAAAAATATCATGGTTGCCTGGATAAAAGCCCTCTTATAAGTTCTCATCTTTTTACTGAGAATACAAAGTATGGGGAAGTAAGCATACAGAGAAAAAAGACTAGGTAAAGAAAGCCCTCCTTAACTTCTTTGACTATAATGAGCATCTGGAGTAGCAAATGGCTTATATGGAGTGCAAATAAATGTCAAAATCTCCTTTCTCAGGTCTTAAGTTGCTACACTGGAATATAGAGAGGCAGACTCTGAAAAATATACAGTAGCTTCTGGTACAAACGTATTTTGATAAGAGTTACCTAATGTGTCAGGGAGTGAACCCATGCCAGGCAGCACTCTAAGCCCCTCCCAATTATTCATTGAACTGTTGCAGTGTTTAAATCTATGCATCCTGTAGAGCTTCACACAAGTCTAATACTTTTAGGTGTAGATGGCATAAAAATGTAAACAGAATCCCCATTTTTATTAACAATAAAAATGATATGCCCCACTTATCCATCTAGTTAAACAAAATGCAGCTTATAGCTAACTATAGCAATTTCAAAGCCATGTAATTCTGGACCAACAGAAACTAGTCCTGACACCAGAAATATGGGATATGCAATAAAGTCAAGTAGACAGTATAGACACTATTGAAACACTAAGGAATCTAGGAACTTGTCTGGGTATAAAAGAAACAAAGTCCAAAAATTGGCAAGCTACATTTCTAGGCCTGGAACACTTCATGTTTCTAAACCCCAGAAAGTGCAGCTGTTATTTTCTGAGGGATGGTGTGAGGATAGAAAATACTGCCAGCACAGATAGTTGGAATTTTGTAAATAATTCTATGTCATTTATGAATATCAAACTGATTTATACAAGATGCTTGTGTTACAAATGTATTAGAACTGCATATCATGTGTATATCAAACTGATTTGTACAGATGTGTGTGTTGAAAAGGTATTTGTAAAGTCTGTATGTTGTTTATATCTGAAATGTATCCACAGTGTGCCCTACTGGAGAGAACAAAATGTACATACACTGCTATAACTGTTTAAATGTATATGTTTTAACAGAGGAAACTGGAAGATTAACCTCAGTCCAGCAAACTTTAAAATATTTCTGAAATTAAATCACTTTATGGACTAGACCATTAAGATGTTAACTCACTGGATTCAATGCAGCCAGAAACACAAAATCTGTACAATGAAGCTTTATGTATTGTCTTTGGGGTGAACTAATTAGTAGTCTGGAAGTGTGGAGCATGAAATTGTTTTATGACTTCCAGCAACTGCCAAAGATCTGAAAAAAAGCCCTTGTGTGTGCATTTTTACAGATAGATGGTAAATCCTGCCAGCTTCCAGCAACGGGGGTTTGCATGGGAACTAGAAGTCAGGTGACCAGAAGTGATGTCATTCTGCAAGCTATCTCAGAAGTAATGTTTTAGATATTATTTGGAGAAGTCTCTTAGTGAGACATGACATTCTGTATTCTATCTTGGGCCTGACAACAAGAAGAACCATTTACCACATCTGCCTTGTTCTATTAAGTAAGTAGGGAATAGTATAATTCTCTTATATTCAGTCAGGAATACAGTGAAGCTTTGTTTAGATATTGTTTATATCTTTATTTGTCTCAGCCTGTCCTTCAGTGTTATTTTAAATATTTCCTGTGACTTTGAACTCTGAATTCACTGTGAATACATACTTAGTATTTTCTTGTTTATTTGTTATTTATTATTAAATATATTTAAAGCTTTCATTGTGTCTGATCTTTGTAGAGACAGTTACGTTATGAGAGTATTTACATATTTATTTGGTGACACTGTGTGGGTCACTCCTAATAGCCTTGCTCTTGCTCAAACTACCATTTGTATTACCATTAATATTAGACAGTAAAATTGGACACCCTTTGTTAAGGGCCTTAAAGTAGCTGGTGAGGGGTTTTGGTGGCAATGATAACTACCTTATAGGCTGGGCAAAATTGTGCATAGCTAGTAAACCTGTGCCAGCCTTTTCCAGGTGTGTGTGTGTGTGTGTGTGTGTGTGTGTGTGTGTGTGTGTGTGTGTGTGTGTGTGTGTGTGTGTGTGTGTGTGTGTGTGTGTGTGTGTGTGTGTTTTTGTGTGTGTGCACAAATCAAATCTCAAAGAGTGTGTGTGTGTGTCAGCTACCTGGGCAGGGACATGAAGCACTGGCTGGACAGAGAGAGAGAGAGTGTTGGAGGACTTGGCTTGGAATCTGGCTAAGGACTCAACTCTATAGCTGTGCCAGTGGGAATCTTATTGGTGATTCGGAGGAATAGAGCAGAATCAGCCCCTGGACTGACTGTGTTCCCTTTGTGCTCTTAAGGGAAATTGTGCTTGATTGTGCTTGATGCAGAGAGCTGCATCCGGAGATACTGTGTGCACCTGTTACCCTCCCAGTGAACATCCCCAACTGGTTCCCATGGTGAGGACTGAGGCTCCTTGATTACTGGCCCAGAGATGGAGGGTCATCACAGATGGCATGAGCCAGACTTGAATAGTTATATCCCTGATCTTAACAGCCTAGCAGAAAAAACAGTCTTCCTTACAAGTGTCAGCTAATAGGATATGTCTTTTCTTAGCACTTCTTCTCTCATCACAAGTACTATACCATATTCTTAAGCAAAGCCAAATGGCAGCATGTACAGCAGATGGCAGAGCTTCCCATCTTTTCAAATTTCTTACAATTGACACATTTCCCTTCCTCACCACCAAACTGTCAGGCAGTATTCCTATAATCTTGGGTAATTGTTTTTACCCCCCCCCCCTTTCTGTATGCTCTCCCTTCAACAATCTAGTATGCAGTGATCATAGCTTCTACATCTTACTATTAAGTCTCTGGGTGGCTCTTCCTGCCCCCTGAAAAGTAATGAATCTTATTGAGACTTTCACAATGGGCTACACATCATACATAATACATAAAGCATTCTGATTCTGATTATGCTCCAAAACAGTTAAACACGCCACTTGTGTCAAGTAATTGTGTATTTCTTCAGTATTTGTTTCTAGACAGGATCTGAAAAAGGTATTCATGGATGAGTATTCTGTCCCAGTTAAATTCATAAAACAAAGTATAATAATACATCCTTTGTGATTGCTGCTTTTCCAGACTCTTAAAAATATTGAGGTTCTCAAAGCTGTCTCTCCACCCCCATCTAGAAGAACTGGAATTGAGCTATTATCTAATGTAAGGGCTGACCATGTCTCAAACTGTGAAGATTTCATTGCATGAATCTTTTGGTTGAAACATAAGTGCAATTACCAATCTTTTGGAATAAAAAGGTGAGGACTACTACAAAAAAAAAGATAATGTTGGCTGCAATGAAGTATGATGTGCTTTAGAGTACCTTAGTTATTTTGATAAAAAATGTACTGCAATTACTTTACACAACATGAAACATGTGAATATGGTCCATCATATTGCAGTGAATGACAAGTTCATTTCATTAAAACTACGCAAGGCTGTGTATAATCCTAATCTGTGTTTAACATTTTAATACTGTACTACTGTACCCTTTGGGAAGTATTACCAGGCATGAGCCAAATTTATAGAACTTTATTCAGACTGAAGCAAGACAAATGGATGTAGCTTTTCATCTAGGCTATGTTAGATAATCAGTTAGGTAGACCAGTTTGTACAAGCCTTTTTAATAAAGTTATTTAAAATCCTCAATAAGAGTTGGCTGACACAGAGACCCTTCACTTTCAAAAGGCAATAATAAGATTGCAAGCTATTAAGGAAGAAAGAAAAAAAAGGCAAGGGGCAGGATGAAGGGGAAATAAGATGGGTAAAGATCAGAAAAAAAAGTATCAGTTATATTTAATAGAAAATAATGAGAGACTATGAGCAAGAAGACAAAATCTAGAAATGTGAGTTATGCCCCTACTGTTTAAGAGAAAAGGTTTCCCAGGTACAATGCATTGACCTTCAGTGCAGGGCAGATACTGATTCAACACTGGTAAAGAGCATGACCTTTCATCAATGAAATAAGGACAAGCTAAAATTCACTCAGCTCTCAGCAGGCCAAAGCTTGGCTATAGTGGAAAATGGAAAATATCTGGACAAACATGGTTGCCAGTATCCCAAGACTCAATCCTTCAGACAGCTTTCTCATTTAATCTATCTTCCCCAAACATTTCCTCCTCATATGCAGTTCTTAGACACATAATGAGAGCGAAAGGAAATCTCCACTGTCTCTTAAACCTGTATATTGTCTTTGATTGTCTCAATTCATGCAGTCTACTTCATGTACTATTCCTTTAATCTTAAGGTAAAATGTGGCCATTTATGCATATTCAAAAATGACATCCAAGAGCAAGAGTGTGACAGGTATGGTATTGTATTCTTAACATTTTTACATGCAATGATCAATTTGATATCAAGCAGATCTTTCAGTTTTTTAGGGCCTGACATTGGAAGACTTTAACAAATCTAACTCAACGGCCAAGGCATTTTCCTTTTCTCATTTATTTATAAGTTGAGAAAAACAAAACAGAGTTAGTGCCTGTGCTATTTATAAGCATTTTCCATCAATAAATATAATACTAGTTATTGCCTTTTAAGACATATAAAATAAATGTCTACACTGAATTTAATAAAGAAGATTTCAAACTACTCAGCAATTGTCTTAATATAATCATGTACAACATATACAGGTTGCATCCATTTTGTGATTATTAATGATAAGATTCCAACAATATAATGTAAGTCATTTCCCCTCTATGAATACACAGATCATTACCTTATATTTGTTTAATAATAAAGTGTTTACTCCAAAATTTATCATTACAGAAAACTTTGTTCTTAAATTTAAAGTTTTGCTCTCTTTAACATCTACTATAAATACTAAAGTAATAAATTCAGAAATCATATTTGTACATTTACTCAAATTTCTTGTATATATTATTATTTTTTTGTCATTGATAGTGAAGACCATTAGAGAGGGTATTGATTATTTTTTATACAATATAGAAATGGGGATTGTATACAAGTAGATGTTCAAATAATTCAAATTGATCCACCGTTGGTTAATGCAAAATGATGGAAAACTTTGAAAAATTCAGATAGTGTGCAGTCATAGAAATATGAACTCTGATCTGCTTTGGTTTCTATATCATATGTCTGACTTGCCTTGTTAGTTTTCTTTATTGTCCTTACTATATCAGGTGTATAGAAAATAAGATGTATGAACATTCTAGTAAAAGTGCCCCAAAAGGAAAATGGAGATGTTTTGTGTAACAGGTTTTAAAAAATAATCTTTGAGTGGATACTCAGAGTTATATTTATTGACTAAAGATTTGCAAAATTATTTTATAGCCTGATAATATTTTACGTGAATTAGACAAAACTGACCTAGATATATTATTATTAGTAGTAGGAGGAGGACAAATACTGGTGTTAATGCTATTTTTTCAAAAGAAATGGAGTATCTCCCTAAATAATTGCTGGATGTAATTCTGCAATGCTAAATTAAAATAAAATAAATAAAGGGATTACTTCTTTCTTGTTTCTTTTTTTTTTTTTCACATCCTTTTACTTCCAAACTTGCAACAAACCCTAATTGGATGAGACAGCACTGCAGCACTATAAAACTGTAAGAGAAGGATTTACATTGAGGTCTGGGAGCTGCCAGGTCCCACAAAGCCATGGGGTTCTAGATGCTCAGAGGTTCTTATTTCTAATCTATTAGACTGATGATGGTCTGAGGAAAAGTCACAAGTAAGGAAAGAAATTGAGCTTTACTTTTTTCTTTAAAGTAAGAAAAAGTAAAATGCAGTCTGAGTTTAATCTTTCAAATAAGTAAGCTAGATCTGAAGCTAAATGTTAAAATCTGACTAAATAGAAGTTCCCAATAAAAAGAGAAAACCAATCATGCAGGAATGTAAAAATCTTATCTGGGAATATTGCCTCCCTTCTTACACTCCCTCTCTCCTTCCAAAAAATGAAAGGATAGTAACCTTCTTTGTGCTATCCTGGGTTATATTGGGAAGAAAATGAAAAAATGCGACCACAGACTTATTTTTCAAGTTGCTGCTGTCATACATATTCACAGCACCCCCCATTACCCCTACATTCAGAAGATAGGCTCATTACATATACTCTTCTGTTAGACTTGAACAAACAGTGAAAGCACAAATGTCCACAATAATATAATTCAACTCATTGCTGCCTCTCTTATGTACACAACATGTGAAGACAGTACATGTAATGTATTCCAACTTATTGCTACTAGGCAGTACTCTGTCTGTAAACAAGTTACAATGCATTTATATGCACAACTCTGTAGTGTGACTGTTAGGAAATATTAAATAATGACCACACTGTCTACATCTTCCCACAAGGTCTAATGACGTTCCCTGCACTCCTCACACCAAGACCAAATTTAGATTAGGTGGGACACAGAGCAATACTAAGGAAAGGAACTCCCACTAAAGCCTATATCAAAATGCTCTTATACTGTCAAGCCTCAAGGACCCAGAAGCTCTGAAAGTTTAGATATTGTGTAACACTGAAAATCTAACTTAACTAGAAAGTTTTTAGGGGCAATTTTTAATTTGGGCTAGGCTCATTAGTTGTCTCATTGACTACATGCCTAATAACTACCTATGAACCAGTTAACCTACTCTGCATGTTTGATTAGACATCTGCATTTAGTGCATATTCTTTTAATGTGTTTTCTGTTGATTTTGGTCCCATGTACTTCAGACAATTATATCAAGCTATAATGATTTTCACTTGACAAATCATTATTTTTGCAGTCAAGTCTAGTGTTTTACGTTGGAAATAGGACAAAAAATTCTAAAGTATTATATACAAACTGCATGTTTAATATGTTATTAATACATTTTGAATTAGTCAATTTTATCATCAGTTATTTCTGTATTCATTTTGAAATGTTTATTTTGTTGCCATTGCTTTATAGGTTCATAGGTTCATAGGTAAGTACTAGGCTATTAGCCCTAGGGCCTATATAAGCCTAGCCAAAAAGGTACTCTTGCTTTCGCCACCCAAGAAAATTATTATCCTGTGTCCCTGTCGAGCAGAGCCACAGAAGTGATCCCTGGGGTGAATTTCCTATTTCCCATCCAATCATCAAGATTTTTCTGAAGAGTGCTAATGAGCTCTTTTTGACATACATAGGTAGTCTGTTCCAGAGTATCTTATAAAATATAGCCAAGTCTTTCCAATGCATAAACTTCTAATGATGCAGCTGCATAGTCAGTAATTCACCATTCTTTTTAACAAAGCATCATTAAAAGAACTTTTGCCGCACCCAACTTCCAAACAACCAAAAAAAGTCAGCCATTTCGACTTGCGCTTCTTGTGTACTCAGATCTAGTCACATCAACTCTTCGCTACCATTTCTTTCTCCAAGTACCACATTCTGTTCCTACTGGCCTCGGACAAAGAAACAAGATACAAGTTTTCTTTCTGTTTCTAAAACGTAAAAAAAAACACACGCACTTAAAAAAACAATATTGCAATAATAACTTCCACTTCCTTGCTTCTGACCAGATAAACCCTGAGACTGCACAAACTCTGAGAATGAGAAAATCTGAAAAATGATACACTTAGCTTTTCAGTCTTCTCTGATTCTGTCTATGACTGGACACAACAATGTTTTCATTTCAATCTTATGAGATTCATGCAATAATTTGGTTATATATATAGCAAGGCTCCATACATATTTATTTATATCTGGTGAATAATATCCCATCTTCAGTGTTCTAATGTAATATTTCAAAGCTAACCTTAGTGAAGGGGTAAACCAAAGAAAGGAAGTAAATGTTTTATCAAAATGTCTTATTTGATCTTTTCTTGTAAATAAATCAGTAGTCTACATAATATACAACATTTTACACTGAAAAATAGTTTGCTAGACATAATATATCTTTGAATATGAAAACATTTTATTCTACTTAAAATATTTTATTTAAGCTTTTAATAATAAACCCACAGATTTGATGTATTGCCAAAAATTAAATTATTTATTAATACCAGTTCTGAAATATTGCATTTGATTTCACTTCCAGTTATATTATCAGACTCAAATGTAGTCCTTTGTTGAGTTAATATAATAGCATTTGCATTCTTATTGTAAACTCAGATATTAGAGATGTTTTCAAAATTCCATAATGTGAATTCCAAATGTACTGCAACTCTAACAAGTATTAATGCCAGTAATACATAATCTGCAAATAACATTTCTGAGTCAAATATATAACTAAGATATTGACTGTTGACAATGGCACAATCTGCCTGCAAAACAAATTATGTTGCAGATTGCAAATGTATGAAATTCACAATTGTCTCAGGTGCACACATTTTCTGCATGTGGTCTTTAGTAATATTTTGTTGTGACTAGACATAAGTTCTTTAAATTATCTTGTTTATTTATGTCATTTTGAGGTGTGTCATGTATCTGCTGTCTTGCTAATCTTAGATGACACAAACTTTATAAATGAAGGTTCCACTTTTATGCTTTGTTAGGATTTTAAAAGTCTTCAGTGGAAAATCCCAAAATGTGATCCTCAAGCTATAACAATAAAGTGCAAAACACACTGATAGTTTTAAATCTATTTTTTGCATAGAAGAAATGTCCCCTTTGCCCCCTACAATATGGAGTGCTGGACTTCCACAGTCTTCAACTGTTATATACTAACTCTGAGATCTCTGTATCTGTAGAACAGGAATGATCTGCATTTGCATGGGTTTGGCTACTTCACCTGAGAGTTACAGAGAATCTGCTCCATGTAAAGTCATCCTCTGATAAAATAAAATAAGTATCATTTTGCACTTCAGCCGATTATTTTTTGCTGCATTTCATAACAATCCTGTTTTTTGTTACATGTAGAGTTTCAAACCTAAACTGTTTCCACTGATGCTATGGCACTTAATTACATTATGTCTGCTAGTTTACAGGACTATATTATCCAGATTGTATGATTTTCCTGCACTTCAGTTTTAACCATTTTTTTTTACATTGAGATTTTCTAACTGTACTCTTGTGGAAGAAATGTGCTGTAGCAAATCTATCTGAGTTGGGGTCTGCTGGCTGGAAGCTTATTGTGTGTTTTTCCTAACTGGTCTGTAGGGCTTGCTGTTGTAAAACTTGTTTTTTGTTCTGTTTTTATATAAGCCCAGAGTTTGCACTAAGCTGCTTTCCATGCAGTGGCAGTCTGCAGTGTCCTGTATAGATGCACATACATTCAATTTAAAATTTCCCTTAAAATAACTCTCTGCAGCCTTCTCAAGTCCAACTACTGTTGCAGGAGCATCTGAGTTGCAGAGCAGCATTGCCTTGTTGGATAGCTACACTTCACACTGAGTATGATGCCCATTCTTCGTCCATGTGCTATCATCCCAGTCCAGTTAAATCTACCAACTCTACACCTGGTTAAACCCATAGTAATAGCATGAACCTTGAATAGGTACTTTCCTGCTATCACCGTGGCCTGCTGGGTGGCCATGGGCATCCTGAAGCAATGTAGCAATTGTCTCATGTATACTGACAACCACTTGATCCTGAAACAAACACAGTATGTGAGAGATGTAGGTACACTATGAAAATTAAGACACAACTCTCACATACTGACAAATCAAATAACAAACTGCTTGTCAGCACATGCACATAATTTCCCTCACTAAATAAGGTCCTGACACATAAACTCGCATATGCCGAGGTAGTCACAAGCAATTCACCAAAACCTCAGAGACCTCCCATACCCTGCTGTAGAAACTACTTGCAAACAAAACCACTGCACAAAAATACTCATTACAGTGACTCCACAAGCAAGCGACTAATATGAAACACCACACATTCAAACATCTTTGTCATAGAAGACTCCATCATGAGACACATGAATGCCCCTCTCACCAGGTTAGATAAAGAAAAGGTTACAGTCAGTTGCTTGTCAGGAGCCAGAATTTGACAGATGACACAGTCAGGTCACTTAACCACAAGTACCCGTATGACTCAGTAGTAGTCCATGTGAGTGTGCATGACCTGAGACATACATTCCTCGACTATATGAAGAGGGACATGATGGACCTGTCTGAATATGTGTCCCAGGAAAGTGTGAGCCTCACATTGAGCAGCATTCTACCCTCACTAAGAATGATATCACAATACAAACAGAAAATAATTGACTGGCATAACAGTGCCAAATGAGCAGACATGCCAATGTAACAAATTCTTCTAATGCCAACCTGAAGGTAATACTGGTCAGTGCTAGGATTCTAAACTACAAACTGCACTCCATAGAACCTCTCCCCATCCTGGAGAATACTGAAGTTTATGCAGTTACAGACAAATCAGGGAACTAGTCAAGTCCTCAATAGCTAAATACAAGATTAAAATAGCCTTTTAAACAAAGGATAAACACAAAGCATTGTTTAGTTATGTCTGAAATCTTAAGGGAAACACTCAACAATGTGCTGAGTTAGCTGTAGATGGCACTACCTATACTCAGACAGAAGGAATAGCAAACCTGTTGGCCAATAAATTCAGCTTACATTTCACCCCCTCATTACCTCTGGTCACTTGCCATGAAATACTCCCTACCATTCCTTTGCCTGTAATCCCAAAAGAACAAGTCATCACTGCACTCTCTAAAGATAGAAACATGGCATCAATGGGTCCTTATGGAATCTCAGAGTGCTTATTAAATAGCTTGAAACATGACCTAGCAGACCCACTCAGATCTCTATTTAACCACAGTCTGCAAAAAGCCTTTGATCCACTACAGTGGAGGACAGCAGCAGTCATCTGTATGCACAAGGGGAGACCATCAACAGGAAATTAATAACATGTCTGACTAGCCTCATATACAAGGCTATTGGAAGGATAATATTTTACCTGATTAAGAATCAACACAGGAAATCTCTAGACTTTAGACCCAACCCAGTTTGGCTTCATCAACAGTCTGGTGGACTTCTTTAAGAAGGTCACCAAGGCCATGGATGAGGGTAAGACAGTGTATAATGTCTATCTTGATCTGACCAAGGCATTTGACACAATACCCAACATGGGTATTATAGATAAACTCACAAAACTGGTCATAAACCTCTATATTACCAGATGGATCGTCAAATGGCTGATGGATGGGACACATGTTAATAGAGTGATGGAATCCACATCCAGCAAGAGGCCAATCACCGGTGAAGTACCACAGGGCTCATTGCTGGGCCCCCTCTTGTTTGGGATATACTTCTCAGATGTTAAGGTAAATGCAGATGGCCTTTGGCTGATCAAGTTTGCTGATGACTTCAAGTTGAGGGCAATCATTGACTTCCCAAATGATGATGATATCCTACAGAAAGAACTCATACCGACTAATAATTAGTATCAGTCATGGCTTCAAACTAAATGTGAAGAAATGCAGAATAGTACCCTTTGGGAAATCAAATACCCTTGCAAATTACAACATTGATGGCACCGCCCCCAAGAGTGGACCCAGTGGTGAGAGATCTATATACTCAGATAGATAGCAATCTGAACTTTGACCTGCATCTGTCCAAGGTAGCGAGGAATTCCTTCTATGTGGCATGTTATCAGGATCTAAGAATGTTCTAGTACCACTATACTTGGCCCTCATCAGGCAAGGAATCAAATACAATGCACCCTTTGGCATGTACTTTGGCAGGCACCTGCAACAACTGGAGCATCCTCAGAAAATTCTCACCCAAAAAAATGCATACATACCAACATGTCATATGCAGACCAATTAAAATTCCTATCACTATACTCAGTTTCCTATTGATTACTGAGGGTGACCCATGCCTAGCCTAGAAGACAGTCTCCAACTCGACCCTGATGGAAATAGTGCATATTCACAAAACTAACTGCATGAGGGTTACACAGCTCAAAGGATCTAAACCAGATCTCTGGCTTGAACAGGTCAAGCTGATCAAAGTGAAATGTATGTGTCGCAAAGACTGCCCTCTTCTGGAATAGTCTTCTTATTCTTATGAAGCAGAACCCTTCTCTTACCATCTTTGAGTGCAATTTGGACCAATGGATGGGAAATCACAAATTCACTCCTGGGGTGGTGCCCATGACCTTTATGGACATAGGCAGTCTGTAAAAATTAAAAACAGCAATAAAAGTCAGGAACTAGGAAAAACTGCACATAAAAGAGATGTAGTCCAAGTAATCACCACCACAGCTGCTATAATCCACAAAAGTCTTTTATTAACACAGTTATTATATAATAACAAAAAAGGCATACAACAGGCAGTTTAAATACTAACATCAATTGTAATTCCACCAATGAAATGTTAAATGTAATTCAAAACCTTCACACATCAATTAATTAATTAAAAAAGACTGGATAGGGTCACCACAAAACAGCTTTTTGCAGCATGTATTAAACAATGTAATGGTTTAATATATTTAACCAAACTTTAAAAAAAAAAAAAAAACACACCTTGTAGTTTGCTATATTTTATCTGCTTTTTCATGTAACATAGGAACAACAGAAATTGCATCATTCTAGCCTGGGGGGAACATTGTAGATAACCTAAGCTGCCATTCTGTTTCTGTTTTCTTTAAAATATTTTTCCAGTCCCCCCCACCATCCAATTTAACAATTTCCACTATCCCAAATAAAACTTATCAAAATTAGAACAAGTCTGAGAAGGTTTATACAGTGCACTATTCTGCTTCCCATTTTTGATATCATTTACATGTTCATATATCCTACATCTTAAGGGATGTTTGGTCTTGCCTACATAAAGGTAAAAACATGTGGCACAAACACTTAAAAAGACAATTTTGCTAGTCTTACAATTACCCTTTTTAAAGTGAACTCTGCTATGCATTCTGTTGTTTAGGGCAATTATTTTTTCCTTAAAAATAAAGGGCATTGACTGCAAGCTCCACAAGGCCTTGTACTGGCATCTATTGTGCTAGTGATGTCTATCCTATCTTCCAGGAGCTTCATGAAATTTGATCCTGTACTATATAAAAATTTTGGTTCATTATCCACCTTATCATAAACATCATTATTTACCCTAAATATGTTCCAATTGGAACTCAAGGCATTCGTAATCTTTATAGTAATATGGTTATATTATAACACACACATGCTTTTTCATATAAGACCTTGTTGGTGTCGATCTTAAATTCAGTGTTAGATGGGGCCAAACCCATTCCCAACAGTGGTTTGTAAACAGTACCCCATTTTTTATATATTTCATCTATTATTTCCATAAATTCTTTGGGGTATCTCCTCTCCTGGAACATAACACAAATTTTATTTAGTTCACTTTTTACATCATCATGATACGATGTCATACATGCTACCCTGATATCTTGTCCCTTCACAATACGTCTTTTTTGAGTTATACGGTGGTTGCTTTGAAAATGTAAATAAGAATTGCAGAGCATTTCCTTTCCAAAAATCCTTGATCTAAAACCACTATTGTCATGGAAGATATACGTATCTAGAAAATTGATACCTCTACCATGAAACTTATATGTAAATTTTTGAAATTTTGTTGTATTATTGAGATATTGTACAATTTTTTTCAACCTTAGTTCTAGGTCTATCCCACAAAATAAAAATAGCATCCAGAAATCTGGCGTACATTCTAATTCTATGCCAAAAGGGGCATTGGAATACATGGTTGGTCTCCCATCCCAAAAGTACTAAATTTGCATACACAGGGGGCACAAGCCGCCCCCATCGCTACCCTATTATTTTTCTTGTAAAACTCGCACTCAAAAATAAATATAATTATTTTCTAGGACTAGACTCATAATTTCACATATAAGCATGATTTGGTCATGTGCAAGATCAGAAAAATGAAACAAGGCCTCCTCAAATAAAGCCATCCCATCTACTCTAGGAATAACAGTAAATAAATCTTTCACATCTACTGTTAAATAAATCAAATCTTCCTACCATAATTCATTCTTTAAATGACCCAAAAAGTCCCATGAGTCTTTCATTAGATGTTCAGTTTTCTCCACCCCATGTTGTACCCAGACATCCACATAAACTGCTAGTGGATGTGTCTTAGACCCACTTGCTGCAACTATGGACCTTGGGTATGCCAAAGAATACAGGAATAATAATTTTTTTATTGTACAAAAAATTATGGTCCCCCACATCTATTCTCTGATTTATAAGATATTCTTCTAAAAATTAATCAATACATGAATAGACAATGTTTATCTGATTTTTGAGACCCCTACATATGTTGTACCATAATTAACATTTCCTGCATCACATTAGAATAATCCATCGCCCTATACCTTACAATACCCACCTTTATCTGGGGTCATGATGCGAACTGAGTCATCCTTCGTCAGGTCCATTAACAAAGTATGTTCTCTTTTGATAAGGTTCCAAGGTATTCTTGTGTCACTTAAATGAATATCATAAATGTCTTCCATGACAACTTTTTCATATGTATCCAATAAAGGATGTAGTGGTGGGATAAATACACTTTTTCTTTTGGGTGTACCTGCTCTACTTTCTGTATTTTCACTTAAGGGGTTAAATGGTTCACTAGTTGAAAAAAATATACAGAGATTTAATTTTTTTCAAATATAATTTTAGGGCCACAAGGTCTTCCACTAAATTGCCCCTTTCGATAGCAAACTGAAATATTCTTTTGATATTACCCTATCTGAGTAATTATAAATAATAAAACCCTTAGATGTACACACAATGTTGATGGGTTCATCTAACTCCTGCAGCTGTTCTTCTGTCTGTAATTGTTCTTTCTCCACATCTTGGGGTAATAACTCCTGCCATATTCCCCACTCACCGTGTACCTTTGAGCCAGTCTCTCTCAATGTCTCACCCCTGGAAAATCCTGCTGTTCATTGCCACCACCCTCATAGTCCACAGTAGCATTCGTAACCACTTCACTGTAACTTAATTTCTGATTCCCAATACATCTATGTGTATCAAGTATCCTCCCAACAGGATATACCTGTTTGTTATTATATTCCTTAATGTCCCCCTCTAATTTGTGTTTCTTTTTATGATATATGTTGTTACATCTCCTTCCCACCTTATCAAGAATTTTAAAATACAAACTAGTATATTGGGGAAACATTAAATCTTGTCTTATTTTGCCATCCAGGGATTCAACTTCCTGGACTAACATAGTTTTTTGCTTTTCATAAAAAAACAGTCTTTTTGACAAGATTCAAACCAACATCATCAAAAAAATGCAACATACTCTTCAATACTTTCTGAATCATAGTTATTGCCAAATGGAAATGTAAACATTCTTAAACCTTGTGGAACAATTTTAAGTTGCAAATATTCATTAAAATATGCCATATCCATATCCAGTGGCTTTAGTTTAAAAAGTCTCTTCTCAAAAAAATATATCATGTCCTTTAAAGAACCAAAATTATCATTTTTACTGTGTATTGCACCCAAAGTAGAGTTATAGGGTGCATTGACATCATTTTGTCCAAAATTAAACTGTTTGGCTACCAAATTCGTGTATCAGCTGTTAACATTAGACAAACCAAGTTGTAAAACAAACCACGTCAACAATAAAAAGGTATCCAACGAGTCACGAACTAAGAACAAAAAAGGTTTATTCACAAATAAGCGTAAAGCGCTTTTCGTCGCTCACAGTGTGAGCAACTTCTTCAGACAATAAAAACTCAGTCTAATTAACAATTTATACTCTCATCACTGAACCCACATGTTTAATACATCAATTACGGGTTAAAGTGGTGGAGTTACATAAAAAATGAATGAATGAAACAGTTCGTAGTATATTTTAAAAGTATTTTAAAAGTATTACCTTCTAGTCAGCATGTATTTTTCTAAAAAAATATATACATGTATATATATATATATATTTGTTACCTAAAAGAATACATATTTGTTACCTAAAAGAATACACTGTATCAACTCGCTAACAACCCTACAACATGTATATGTTATATATGTGTATGTAAAGAGGAAAACCTCAAATAGTATATTAAAATATGTGTACATATATAACTGTAATACAGTATAGTTGGACAGTTGTCAATAATGACAAGTCAGCTACTACAGCTATGTACTAAAGTAACCTCTCTCAGAGAATAGTTCCCTCGAAAAATGTTCTAATCCTACCATTTACATAACTAGAGTTCAACTAGAATGTTTCAAGCTATGAACCCTGTTAAGTAAATAGTCACTGAAGTTGTATGTTTCACTTCTACTATAGATTTTTATGTTGTATATATTATGTTACATTAGAAAACAGCTTGAACTACACTTCACAAAAGTCAACATACAGTACACGAAAGAATGTATAAAAACAATTCTACCCTAGTTATACTTATTTTACTATGTATAAATATATGTTGTTTTACTATGTATTGTAACCTTTATAAGTCAATAAAGTAACATATAAAACAAATCAAAGTAAGTAGATATAAAGGTACAATATAAATAGTAGCTGTTTCAGTAGTGTATAAATAGCCACTAAACACAGTCTAGTATTATAATATTTTCATCGTTATAAAGTAAGTAAAAAACAGAGTAGCTGTTTAGACTTATAGATAAAGTTAATAATGTAATACATTATTAAGTAAGATGAAATAAAGTATGACCATAAAAATAAATAAAGGTAATAGTTAGTTATTTCCTATTCAAACTCCTTAGTTTTAGTAAACAACTAATATTACAATGGTCGTTTAGACCTGGGTAGACGAATGCGTTGGTACGTCATTGCCAAATCAATTCTCTTTCTTCTAGTAACAAGTTGTAAGGTCCACCCCTAATATTCGTCTGGATCTGATCTAGTGCCATAAATTTGAAATTGTGGCCTGGATTTGCTAAAATGTGTTTGACCAACGCATTATCTACTTTTTTGTTTTGTATAGCATATGTGTGTTCGTATACTCTTTCTTTAAAGTGCCTCTCAGTCTTTCCAATATAGAAAGCTGCACATATTGTGCACGAAGCCACATACACTATAAGTTTAGAATGACAATTCATTTTATATTTAACTTGGTATTTTTTTTTGTTAATAACTATTTATTCTCCACTGACCATGTGTTTACACATATTACAGCTTTCACATATAGTCATACCTTTCTTCCTACTGAATTTATTCGTGTTGTTACCTTCTAAAATGTTTTTCAAGTTGTTCCCTCTTCCGTATACTATCGTGGGGAGTTCGTCTAATTTGTAAGAAATACTCCTGCCTTGTTGAATCAAACTCCAGTTTTTAAATAATAATTTTTTAATGATGTCACTATCCAAATTGTATGTAGTTATAAAACTAAGTTTGAAAGCGTTATTAGGTTCAATTGCTTTTTCTAAAATTTCTGCTTCTTGTAGTGAGTTGTCCTGATTTACCTTAAAGTCTATATCAACTCCTCTATCAACTAGTTGGTTGAGTATAGGTATTATAGTACCATTAGTTCTTTTAAATCTCACTTCCTGGACTATCTCGTCTACAAAGTCACAAGGATAGCCTCTCTCACAAAAAAAGTTTGTAAGTAGGTCGCATTCAAGCTCAAAGTCACTAGTGTAAGTAGTCATACGAGCTGCTCGAATTAGCTGGCCTTTCACAATAGCTTTCTTTTGGGTAGTCGGGTGAAGGCTAGTGTAATGGAGGTACGAGTTGCAGAATGTTGTTTTCCTATGTATCTTAGAAAAATATTGATTACTACCATGGTCTTTAGATAAATTCACATCCAAGTAGTCAATAGAATGATTTTGAAAGTTGGATGTGAATTTAAAAAACTCTGTAGTGTTATTAAGGTAGTATAAATTTTTTTCTGCTATACTAATGTCTCCTCCAAATAAGATAAAGATGTCGTCCAGGAAGCGGGTGTAGTACTTAATATAGGGTGCCCATTCAGTGTTCTTAAATATATATTGATCTTCCCAGTAAGCCATAACTGTATTTGCTAGACTGGCCCCACAGGGTGATCCCATTGCAACGCCACATTTTTGCAAGTATAATTTGTCATTAAATGTGAAAAAATTGTTTGTCAAAATAATGTCAAGTAAGGTGGTTACTGCAAAAATTTCATTAGCTGGAGCTCCTTTTTTAATTAAGAAAAGGTTAACCCATTCTATAGCTTCCAAGTGAGGAATTGACGTGTATAAATCAATAACGTCAATGGTGACGAAGTTATGGTCTTCTCTATATATGATGTTATCAAAGTTCTTCAAGAAAGACCATGAGTCTTTGCATACTTGAACTTCAGTCGCTAAATATTTTTTCAGGATGTTGTCCACTAATTTAGCTGATCCATATGTGATTGAATTTCGTCCGTCTATTAGTGGTCTAAACGGAGGATCTAAGATGTTTTTGTGTGTTTTTGGTGTTGCAAACATAACAGGGATCTTTGGCCAGTTAATAGTAATGTATTGGTAACTGTGTATGTCGATGTATCCGTCCATAAAAAGGTCACTATAATAACCTTTAATCATTCTGTAGGCAGTATTAACCTCATTAATAGATGCTTCTTTATATGTGTCATTTGCTAGTATTTTTTCTACTCTATCCACGTAGTCATAATTATCAAATAAGGTCAGCCCTCCACCTTTGTCTGGTTTAATGGCTCTGATATTAAGAGTTTTAAATGTGGATAAGGCTGACTTTTCATCTTCGCTTATATTCCTAAAGTGCCTTGGATTCTTATAAATACCATTATGTAAGCTATTATAAATGCTACGCAAGTCGAGTTCCATTATTTGTTCAAAAGTAGACAAAGTTGGATGCAGAGCAGGGTTATATTCACTAACTACTTTGAGGGGCTCTTGTAAAACTGGTGAATCACCCAACAGAATGCTAAGGTTAAGTTTCCTTACAAACAATTTAAGGTCCTTAATAGACTGTACCAAGTCCATTCGATTACTAGGCACAAAGGTAAGACCCCTAGAAAACAATTCTACCAAAGAGGGTTCAATGTCCACACATGAAAAATTGTAGACCAAAAAGTCCCCTGCCTTGTTCTTAATAAGTGCAGGTTTATTCACTCCTTGGTCTATCTCTTTGGTTTGGTGTATGGGCCATATTTGTTTTATTGTTGTTGGTTTTGTTGGTTATTAAAGTTGTAGTCGCTGGCAAAATGTCTTTTAGGAATCGCCCCCAGGTTCGAATTGTCCTGGTACTGGTCTTGGACTGCGTCATGTACAGGTTGGCCACCCTGTTGGCCTCGGTTGTAATTGCCTTGTCGTCCATTTCTTAGCCTACCAGCCCAAGTATTATTGTTCCTGTTTTGTCTGTTCGTAGAGTTGTATATGTCACAATCAAGGCTATTGTCCTGGTCATCAATGAATGAGTCCAGGGTTTCAGGACCGTTTATTTTAGTGTCTGCAAGAGCAGTCTGTGATCCCGGTGGGTTTGGGTATGCTTTTCCATTATCGTAAGCGAACCTGTCTCTATTAATTTTCTTAATTTTAGTGGCTTTTAACTTAGTTAGGTGTTGTTCGATGGATGTGAACATTCTATCGTAGTCGAATCTGTATCTAAGAAAGTCTTTATGATTAATAATGGAGCCATTCATTTCTTCCACTTCCCTAGAATGTTCAACAATCTGGAGTCTGTAGTGTTTAATAATGCACTCCATAAGTGCAAACCCTTGTTCGTTAAACAGCTTGTTTAGTTCTAAGTGAAATAATGAATTTGCCACCAGTCCAGTTGGATAAGTAAAATGTCAGCCCCTTAGGGACTATACGTAGCCTACAGCATTCTTCGAAGTAATTAACTTCTAGCAGTAATTTTTTAATTTTAAGGAGCTTAGAGTCTAAAAGCTTTAAAATACTAGAGAGTGTGTTTACACTAACCTCTTGGGTATCTGCGTTGGAAGCCGGTTGCTCCGTGTCACCCTTTTGGTTAAAGTTTATGTTGTTGGTGTTAGTAATCCAATCCTTGAGTGCAGGAACTCCAATAAGCTCCCCAACGCTGTTAGAATTATTCCTTCCATTCGGGAGGGTTGCAGGAACCGTATTTAAACAATTCCTGTCAGTTGAACAAAGCCGATTACTCTGCTCACTATTGCCATTGTTGTTTCCGTTTAGTTCTGAAGGCTGCCCGTAAAGGTTGCTGGCTGGCGGCAAATTTAAAGTGCTACTAGCAGTCGCGAGTACTGGTGTAGCAGCAGTAGCTACAGGTGTCCGTTGTCCAAGCGGAATAAAGTCAGATAAATTACCCGCTTCCTGTGTTTGCGAGTTGCTACAGTTTATCACACTTAGTTGAGAGTCAAGGCGTGTAGAAAGCTTATCGACCCTGTCTGTAAGTGCCAAAATGAGGGCCGTTAGGTTAACATCGTCTTCACTAGAAGGTTTTTTTGTAGTAGTGTTCAAGGAAGAGAAAATTACTTCCTCGTCTTCGCTGTGCTCGTTCGATGCCATAGACAAACCAGAAGACAAACCAAGTTGTAAAACAAACCACGTCAACAATAAAAAGGTATCCAACGAGTCACAAACTAAGAACACAAAAGGTTTATTCACAAATAAGCGTAAAGCGCTTTTCGTCGCTCACAGTGTGAGCAACTTCTTCAGACAATAAAAACTCAGTCTAATTAACAATTTATACTCTCATCACTGAACCCACATGTTTAATACATCAATTACGGGTTAAAGTGGTGGAGTTACATAAAAAATGAATGAATGAAACAGTTCGTAGTATATTTTAAAAGTATTTTAAAAGTATTACCTTCTAGTCAGCATGTATTTTTCTAAAAAAATATATACATATATATATATATATATTTGTTACCTAAAAGAATACATATTTGTTACCTAAAAGAATACACTGTATCAACTCGCTAACAACCCTACAACATGTATATGTTATATATGTGTATGTAAAGAGGAAAACCTCAAATAGTATATTAAAATATGTGTACATATATAACTGTAATACAGTATAGTTGGACAGTTGTCAATAATGACAAGTCAGCTACTACAGCTATGTACTAAAGTAACCTCTCTCAGAGAATAGTTCCCTCGAAAAATGTTCTAATCCTACCATTTACATAACTAGAGTTCAACTAGAATGTTTCAAGCTATGAACCCTGTTAAGTAAATAGTCACTGAAGTTGTATGTTTCACTTCTACTATAGATTTTTATGTTGTATATATTATGTTACATTAGAAAACAGCTTGAACTACACTTCACAAAAGTCAACATACAGTACACGAAAGAATGTATAAAAACAATTCTACACTAGTTATACTTATTTTACTATGTATAAATATATGTTGTTTTACTATGTATTGTAACCTTTATAAGTCAATAAAGTAACATATAAAACAAATCAAAGTAAGTAGATATAAAGGTACAATATAAATAGTAGCTGTTTCAGTAGTGTATAAATAGCCACTAAACACAGTCTAGTATTATAATATTTTCAACGTTATAAAGTAAGTAAAAAACAGAGTAGCTGTTTAGACTTATAGATAAAGTTAATAATGTAATACATTATTAAGTAAGATGAAATAAAGTATGACCATAAAAATAAATAAAGGTAATAGTTAGTTATTTCCTATTCAAACTCCTTAGTTTTAGTAAACAACTAATATTACAATGGTCGTTTAGACCTGGGTAGACGAATGCGTTGGTACGTCATTGCCAAATCAATTCTCTTTCTTCTTGTAACAAGTTGTAAGGTCCACCCCTAATATTCGTAACTATACTGTATTACAGTTATATATGTACACATATTTTAATATACTATTTGAGGTTTTCCTCTTTACATACACATATACAACACATATATAACATATACATGTTGTAGGGTTGTTAGCGAGTTGATACAGCGTATTCTTTTAGGTAACAAATATGTATTCTTTTAGGTAACAAATATATATATATACATGTATATATTTTTTTAGAAAAATACATGCTGACTAGAAGGTAATACTTTTAAAATACTTTTAAAATATACTACGAACTGTTTCATTCATTCATTTTTTATGTAACTCCACCACTTTAACCCGTAATTGATGTATTAAACATGTGGGTTCAGTGATGAGAGTATAAATTGTTAATTAGACTGAGTTTTTATTGTCTGAAGAAGTTGCTCACACTGTGAGCGACGAAAAGCGCTTTACGCTTATTTGTGAATAAACCTTTTGTGTTCTTAGTTTGTGACTCGTTGGATACCTTTTTATTGTCAGCTGTTAACGTTATCCATCTCCCCCAAAGTATGTTGATTTACATCAGTTTGTCCATTAGACACAATGGAAACACTTAATTCTCGTTGTATACAAGAACCAGTATTATTGCGACTATTAAAGCTGTTACGCTCAATTTGTGAGCTAAAACCCCCAGGAAAAGTGAGTACAGTACCTTCTTAAGATGCATAACCATCCTGTATGTTTCTGGAACACGTTGGATGCACATTTTCCATATTAAACTCTTTAGAACATGTACCAAGTCCTTCCTGTATATTTCTCTGCAGTTTGGACACCATAGCATTCTCCTGGTGTTCACCATGCTCTCCAGTCACATGATTCTTTAAGCCAATAGAACAGCCGTTGCCATGACAACCCACTGAAGATCCATCATCATCACCACGTTGAAAAACAGGTCCTTTAGTAACACTACTGGTTACAAAATAAAAGCCATTAACACTTTCTTCCTGAGAAAAAAGCTCAATGAGCTTGTGAGTTCTCCTCTAAGCTGCAATACCTCCTCCTTCAAAAGCGTCAACTCCAAATTCATGCCCACCCCCTCAGAGCTATTAATAGAATCCAAAGAGTCCATGATGGAACTTGGACTGGAAAACCAAAACTAAAAACAGCAATAAAAGTCAGGAACCAGGAAAAACTGCACATAGAAGAGATGTAGTGCAAGTTATCACCACCGCAGCTGCTATAATCCACAAAAGTCTTTAATTAGCACAGTTATTGAGCACTTTCATCTCAATAAAGAGAGACTTCATCAGAATAACAAAGAAGGCATAAAAAAGGCAGTTTAAATACTAACATCACTTGTAACTCCACCAATGAAATGTTAAATGTAATTCAAAACCTTCACACATCAATTAATTAATTAATTAAAAAAGCCTGGATAGGGTCACCACAAAAGAGGCTTTTTGCAGCATGTATTAAACAATGTAATGGTTCAGTATATTTAACCACACTTTTTTTAAAAAAAACACACATATACCTTATAGTTTGCTATATATTATCTGCTTTTTCATGTAACATAGGAACAATAGAAATTGCATCATTCTAGCCTGGGGAGAACATTGCAGCTAACCTAAGCTGTCATTCTGTTTCTGTTTTCTTTAAAATATTTTCCCAGTCTCCCCCCCTGCCTGCCAATTTAATAATTTCCACTATCCCAAACAAAAACGTATCAAAGTTAGAACAAGTCTGAGAATGTTTATACAGTGCACTATTCTGCTTCCCATTTTTTATATCATTCACATGTTCATATATTCTATATCTTAAGGGATGTTCGGTCTTGCCTACATAAAAGTAAGAACGTGGCACAAACACTTAAATAGACAACTTTGCTAGTTTTACAATTACCTTTTTAAAGTGAACTCTGCAATGCATTCTGTTGTTTAGGGTAATGATGTTTTCCTTAAAAATAAATGGGCATTGACTGCAAGTTCCACAAGGCCTTGTACTGACACCTATTGTACTAGAGCTGTCTATCCTATGTTCCAGGAGCTTCTTGAAATTTGCTCCTGTACTATATACAAACTTTGGTTCTTTACCCACCTTAGCATAAACATCTTTATTTACCCTAAATATATTCCAATTGGAACTCAAGGCATTTGTAATCTTTTTAGTAAGATGGTTATATTATAACACACATGCTTTTTCAGATAAGACCTTGTTGGTGTCGATCTTACATTCAGTGTAAATGGTTTGTGAAAGCCCATGACTTTTTTTTTTTTTTTTTTTACTTTTTAAGTGTTTATGGTTACATTTACACCAATAACGCCAAATACCACTAGCTATGGACATGCATGTTGCAGTCTTTTTATTGGCCTGGTCACTACAGTCTAAGTGGATAGTTTGGCTATACTTCAAAAATACTGTCTTTAAAGATTAAGGTACCTGCAAGATATCCCAACTAACATCCAACTAACATCCAAATCAAAGGATATAAAGGTCTCTGAGACAAACTATTGAGTAAAAACTGAAGGGAAAGTCCAGCCAAGCTAGAGTTTTCACTATGTGATACCTTAATCCTCCTCTAATAGAGACATGTAGCTACAACAGTTGATGTCCTTAAGGGGTCATTTTCATTTGTCCCATGGGCCTCTATTACATGAGGTTTAAAGTATCATACACTGAAAACTCAAGCTTGGTTACATTTCTTTTTTTGCAGTATTTACTGAATAGTTAGCCTGTGTGACCTTTTTATGCTTTAGTTTGCGGTCTATATTACTGAACTGAGTGCGGATGTGTGATAAAATTATGTGTATACAATGAGTTGTGTAGAAGGCAAAATGAAGCAGTAATAACTTGTAACGTACAGGAAAATTTTAACTTAACAAAGAAGGCTTCATTTCTGATTTGTAGTATTTACAGCAATTGTACCATACTGATGAAATTCTATTTCATGTCATGTTACAGTTCAGAGCAGTTCAACTGAAATGACCTCACTGTGGGACACTTGTTCATTGATGTGACTTAGCTGTGTGACATTTCTGTAGTAGTAGGTGACTTTGCTTGAAAATTGATCATTAAAATTAGTCAACCCTGTTTATTTTGTAACTGTTGATGCAGTCCCTTTACAAAGTTGCCACACTGCTTATTGATTTTATATTTTATATGACTTCTGTAGTGTCGCATGGCATTGTAGAAGGATAGTTACTCTCCTTGTTTCACTCTTAAGCTACTAGGATATTTCTAACAAACCATGATTGAATCATTCAAGCCTAAGTTTTTTTTTTATTTTGTCATCATTGCCATGAAGAGTGAAAACAGTGGTACCCTTGATAGCAGCAGCACATGATCAAGCTTTTTGGGGTTGTTTTAACAATTGTTTGAATTTGTGCACATATTTTGGTTTGGACTTATCAATCAGCCTATGCATAAAAAAAAATTGCAAAAAGCCCATGATAGCATGTGAATATCAACTTGCAGCATATTTAAAATAGTCTGTAACTCTGAAAATGGTTATCCAAGAGTGATATGTCAAGTTGCAGTAAAGTTTGCTTTTTTGTGACCTGGAGGAAGAATTCTAAAATGTTGTGAAGAAATGTGGTGAAGATGGAATACTAAAATGTTGTGATAAAGGATAATGAGGGAAACATACTCACAACCGAGAAGAGTGTGTTAAGGAGATGGAAAGACTACTTTGAGGGGTTGATGAATGAAGAGAATGAGAGAGATAGAAGGTTGGATGATGTGGGGGTAGTGAATCATGAAGTGCAATGGATTAGCAAGGAGGAAGTAAGGATAGCTATGAAGAGGATGAAGAATGGAAAGGCTGTTGGTCCAGCTGACATACCTGTGGAAGCATGGAGGTGTTTAGGTGAAATGGCAGTGGAGTTTTTAACCAGATTGTTTAATGAAATCTTGGAAAGTGAGAGGATGCCTGAGGAATGGAGAAAAAGTGTTTTGGTACCGATTTTTAAGAATAAGGGTGATGTGCAGAGCTGTAGTAACTACAGAGGGATTAAATTGATCAGTCACAGCATGAAGTTATGGGAAAGAGTAGTGGAAGCTAGGTTAAGAAGGGACATGATGATTAGTGATCAGCAGTATGGTTTCATGCCAGGAAAGAGCACTACAGATGCAATATTTGCTCTGAGAGTTTTGATGGAGAAGTACAGAGAAGGTCAGAAGGAGTTGCATTGTGTTGTTGTAGACTTAGAGAAAGCATATGACAGGGTGCCTTGAGAGGAGTTGTGGTATTGTATGAGGAAGTTGGGAGTGTCAGAGAAGTATGCAAGTGTGATACAGGATATGCACGAGGGTAGTATGACAGCGGTGAGGTCTGCAGTGGGAGTGACAGATGCATTTAAGGTGGAGGTGGGGTTACATCGAGGATCAGCTCTGAGCCCTTTCTTATTTGCAGTGGTGATGGACAGGTTGACAGACGAGATCAGACAGGAGTCCCTGTGGACTATGAGGTTTGCAGATGACATTGTGATCTGTAGTGAGAGTAGAGAAGAGGTGGAGGAGACCCTGGAGAGATGCAGATATGCTCTAGAGAGAAGAGGAATGAAGGTCAGCAGGACTAAGACAGAATATATATGTGTGAATGAGAGGGACGATAGAGGAATGGTGAGGATGCAAGGAGTAGAGGTGGCGAAGGTGGATAATACTTGGGATCAATAGTTCAGAGTAACGGTGAGTGTGGAAGAGAGGTGAAGTAGAGAGTACAGGCAGGATGGAGTGGGTGGAGAAGAGTGTCAGGAGTGATTTGTGACAGACGAATACCAGTAAGAGTGAAAGGGAATGTCTACAAGAGGGTATTGAGATGAGCTGTGTCATATGGGTTGGAGACAGTGGCATTGACAAAATGGCAGGAGTTTGAGCTGGATGTGGCAGAGTTAAAGATGTTAAGATTTGCACTGGGTGTGACGAGGGTTGACAGGATTAGGAATAAGTATATTAGAGGGTCAGCTCAGGTTGGAAGGTTTGGAGACAAAGCTAGAGAAGCAAGATTACATTGGTTTGGACATGTGCTGAGGAGGGATGCTGAATATATTGGGAAAAAGATACTAAGGATGAAGCTACCAGGTAACAGGAAAAGAGGAAGGCCTAAGATAAGGTTCATGGATGTAGTGAGAGAGGACATGTAGGTGGTTGGTGTGACAGAGCCAGATGCAGAGGACAGGAAGAAATGGAAACAGATGATCCGCTGTGGTGACCCCTAATGGGAACAGCCGAACGAAGATGATGTGAAGATGGTTATCTGCCTTTTGAATACAATGTTACAATAACCTTAGGAATATTAACAAACATATGGATGAATTTAGAAGTTAGATATTGTGAGACAATTGTTATACTGTCCTTTCCAGTAGCAATTTATAGTCCCCAATCCACACAATCTGAAGTGCCATTTCAATTTGGTTGCATTGTTTGTATTGCCATAATGTAAACAAAACATTACCATGAGACTCATACCTAGTTTAGGATTATCCCTCAAATCCTGCCCTTAAAATAATTGATCTTATCTAAAAGAGATGCTAGATTCCACAGTAAGACATTTATGTTGGGTTTGTTATTATGGGTAACTTATGTAAACCAAGCAGCTTCAACTATACCTTTAGACTTAGTAATATTCAGGAAGCTTAATAAATATCATTATGACTAATATGTCAATAACAATGTAATCTATCCACATGAACTTAGTCTAAACTTACAGTGAGGGAGTTCAAGGGAAAATGGCCTGCATGATTAAATCCTTGTATATAAGTCACTTACTATAGATAATTGTATTTATTTGTTTGTATATATTCATGTAATCTAATTAAATATAAAACAAAACATGAGCAAGTGGTATCTCTTTTTACATAAATACATAAAGCCCTGGCCATGACTGACAACACCTAACTTCAAGAAGTAGACTGCTTGCCAGAGAGAACTGATGAGGTTCAGCTTGCTGCCCCATCTTCAGGGGGATCAAAGGAGTATATGTTTCCATCTGGTGCATTGCTAAACAAGGAGATATTCTGTACATTAAAGATTTCATGCTATAAAGACTGTTAGTGTGTAATTACTATTAAATACTTCATAGGATCATAGGATCATAGGAAGTTACTAGGCTAATGGCCCTAGGGCCCTTACAAGCCTAGCCAAGTTCTACCCTTATTTCCATGATCAGCACCTGTTGCCCCTGTCCAAGAGGGACACAGGTGGAACCCCCATGGTGAATTTATGGTTACCCATCCAATCATCCAGATTGTGTTTGAAGAGGGCCAATGAGGTGCTCTGTTTGACATGAAGTGGGAGTTTATTCCAAAGGGCTGATAATCTCTGGGAGACAAATCTGTCCCTCCAGCAAGTTAAATAACTTATGTTATTTAAATCTGTCAGTTGGCTTAAAGGAATAAGGAGCTAGTAATAAGCTGTTTCCTGTAGTCCGATGGGACATGGTTTGATTTCCTTAGCATCCATTATGTAATTGGTTGACTCTGAGCAAATCACTTAACCAGACATTGCTCCTGGCGTAAGTCTGAAAGTGGTTCATGGAGATCAGTGCTCTACCCTGGGAAACAAATGCAAATAAATAAACTTATGTTTTATTTTAAAATGCTTCCTTCAGCAATGATTATATATCATATATGAGCTCCAAAACATTAGTCAGAGAAATGTCAAAAAATGTATATACTAATAATAAAAAGAATATTTATTAGATGCCCCAGTTGGGAATAGAATTCTTTATTCATTCTTTCTACTGCATTAATATCTAGGAAGGTGCAGTCATAACAAAATGTTGATATTTTATCACATAGTAGACTGGGGATGGCATGTTTGTAGTCCTTAAATTCAGTTGGAGCATTTGGAAGTTTAAAGGAGAAGTGCACAAGTGTGTGGTCGGACATCACTGAACAAGGAGATACCAGGTGAGTAGTGAAAGAAGTGGCCATATATGTAAGAATTAGGTAAAAATGCTGCTGACTCTTATAGGCTTATTCACCAATTACTCAAGGGAATTTTTGTTTAATAAGTATCGGAATTTTGGGGCATTTCCTGCACTGAAGATGTGGCTGTCTTTGTTTTTATTGAAAGAGAGTTTAAGTAATCCAAACTAAGGGATTTTTTTGCTAATAGGGAAATAATTTCAAACTATAAGGAATCTTACATGCCATCAGGGGATAATGGTGGTGTTCTGTAGAAAGCTATTAGTTGATAATTAATCCTGCCAAGAGTGATGTACAGCTCAATGAGTTCATTTTGTGAGTCCCTAAGGATCTGCCTGGAGATAATATGTTCATTGATAAATATTGTGTGCTGTGATTACATTTAAACCAAGTTTCGGTAACTTTGCAGACATGGATGTTTTTCAAATGCAGGAGTGTCTCGGGATCAGGCAATTTATTATTTAGACTTCTGGAATTAAGAAGAGCCACATTAATACAATCTGATTTTGTGAATGATATGTTAGCTACATTAGTATGTCCATCAACTGAGGTTCACTTAAAGTGTCACTAAGGGGCAAAAAAGGCTTTAGCCAGTTTGCAAAATCCTTGAAATGAGAGGTGCAGGCCATCCTTAGTGAAGCAAGCAGGGCTGTCAAGCATCTCATCCCATGTTTACACATGCTGGTTCTCCCTTTAATGGCACCAGATATTTAACCACTTACTGAAGCCAATTATCTTTTCTTTGTATCTAGGCATCGTGTGAGGTGAAGGAAAGATTCCACTTAGGATTAGTGTCTTACCAACATTTAGAACATGCCTGGAAAGTTCTGACATATCTGTCTGTACATCCTTCAGGGTTCTACATCTCAAGACATTAATCACACTTGTACCACTATCATATCATAGTCGTATTTATCAAGAGTCAGGGTCCTGGTGCCTAAAAGACAACTCACTGTAACCTTGTCCTTGGACAGTTCTCTGAGAGGTGAGCCAGTGTGTCCCTGATAACAGTCATCTGTTACTAAAGCATTTGCATTGTGGTTCAAAGTGATAGATTTGCAGTTTTTTGCTCAGAGTAACTCTTTACGAGAAGTATGCATGAGTGGAGAAGTGCCCTGACTTTTGCTAAGATTTAATCTTCATATTTCTGGGAGGACCTAGTAGTGATGATTTTGTAGCCTCGGTATAAGACAGCGTTAAGTGTCCATTGTAATCACTGGTAAACACCTACACTTTTTTAACTTTGTTAATATTTGCAAGCATCATTTATATGAGTGAACCTGTTTTTAAGTTTCTTCAAAGGTAATGGGAAAAAGGAAGTTGTGGAATGCTTATCTGAATATTGATTGTCAAAAGTTTGCAGAAAGACAAACTGCTAGTTTCACTGGAAACTATCAAGATGCATGTAAAACATTAACTTTTTGATTGGCAGTGACAGAAGTGTATGCTTTCATTTGCTGCCTTATTTTCAGAAGAAGTCATGAGTGAAATTAATTTTCCTACCTTGTAATGTTATTTCATTCAAATGCTGTGCAGCTTCCAGAATATTTTCACAGGCAGTGAAGGTAGTTAAACATATTAGTACTGCATTAGGAAGAGCAATGGAAAATGTCTCCAACTCACTGCATGATGTGCTCTGTAGCTATAAATGCTATTGTTGCTTCAACCACTTATTTAGCTCACTTGATGCTTTGAAACAACGTGTATCTCTTTCACACTTTATGCTTTCTAAATAAATATTATTTTTTTCTCCTTCTGCAGTTTTACCAGGCTTGCTCTGTCAAATATTGGTTTGGAAATGCTAGGGCCAGAGTTCATCTGGATTAATCTTACAACATGTGAACTAGTTCTCTGATTACTTTAAGATCTTGGAAGTAATGCATTGATTATGTTCATAAAGAGATATAACAAGAATCCAATCCTTCAACAACAGATACAGCTTTGCAAAGCAAGATATGTTACTCTAGTTCATCATTCCTAGTTAAATTGCTGAGATTCTTGTTGAGGACACTCTAGTAATAAACATAATTAGAAATCGGACCAATATGTTGGTACTTTTTCATTAAAGCAGTACTATGCCTGTTCTCTTGGTGTGATGGAATGAATTGCTATAACATGAACCCTGAAGCAAAGACAATTCAAATGAAATTCATGAGAAGTAACATAAAATTGCAAAAGCTGCAGTTATACTTTAAAATGTTTTTGTTGGCGTCAAGTCCACTGTGCCTCCCATGTGGGTTTGCACGCTGTACTTAAAGCTATAACTGTGAGAAAGGGAATTCCCTGAGATACATCAATTCATGAATTAGTGTACATTTCCCCATAATTCACTAAATGTTTGAAGTTCTGAGGATCTCAGTTTCTTTCCTTGAACTTAAAAATAAGATCCTGCAGAACGATAAACATTTTTATTTCCAAGTTTAAAGTTTTGCATGGTCAAGTCAAAATAATATATGTAAATTAAGGCAACATTTCCACAAAGTTACAAACCAGCAGATGTAGCCTGACACCTCACTAGCTGTTTAGAAAATTTCAATTACTATTGAAACTATAATTTTTTGCTTTTTATAGCAGCAATGTTCAGCGGAGAAAAGTTTTGTTTTGTAGTGCACAGTGTGCATACATCTGCATTTCTTTATCTCTAATCTGAACTGTAACTGCATCAATCAGAATACAGAATAGCTAATTCTCTCTTCATTTCTATTCAGTAAGTATGAATTTGTTACAGCTATATGTGGTAAAGTGTTCAGAATTCAGTGTTCTCAGATCATCTTATAGCAAACAACTAAACCGTAAACACAGTTCCATATATGTCACATATTAAATGCTTTCACAAACAAGATGTTTAAAAATAAACAAGAAACATATATGCTGGATCTGATTTTAAAAGAATATTATCTTAGAACAACAACTGTTCCTCTCCTTGACTAAACATAAGGGATGGATGTGCTTTATAGACACAGGTTCTGCAAGATGGGAAAAATAATCAGTAAATCATCTTCATTAACTGCAGTTTTTGCAAGAAAATCCCAGCACAAGTCAACAATTCAGCTTGTATAGCAGATTACCATAGATGATATTAGAAATACATCTCATCAGATGTAGAAGATGCTATCAGGAACATAGTGGATCTAACAAATGTTTTACAACACAGGAAGTGGTAAAAGAAGAGATTTCAGATGGAAAGGATAGTGGGAAAAAAGATTTCATGTCTGTCTCAGCTATTCAGAGGTATCAATAAAAATCTGATTATGGGTTTGCACTAGCAGTAAAACTGAGTAAGCATTATTAGCAAGACATCACCTGCAGAGACCTGCTGTCCAAATACATAGACAGCTGATGGAAAAGACTGCCAAGTATGTCATTTTGAAGTGTCTCACCCAGCAAGCAAACATGTCATTCAGGGATCTGGGACATGTTTTGAAAAGCTGAAAACTGGAAAAGATAGCACAGATCAGATCAAAATCACAAGTCCTTCATCTGTGATTGTTTTGTGTGTGTGTGTGTGTGTGTGTGTGTGTGTGTGTGTGTGTGTGTGTGTGTGTAAGACACAGGAGCTACTGTGCAAGCAGCAGCTGTTCGACAATCGCACGGTAAAAGGATTAAGAGTCACAAAGCTAAAATTGGAGTAAAACTCAAGAGATTGAGAGGTACGATACTAAAGGTCATGGAAACATGACACACAAGGATATTGCATTCATTGCAGTAGTGGACATGTAAGAAATTGATTAGCATCGTCAGGTATAGTGAGACAAAAAGCACAGACCATAAATGTTTAAAACAAATCAGTTGTGATGTGTGCACAGACCCTCAGACAACACAAGAAAAAAAAATATCATTCCTTATGTGTATTGAAGTAACAATACAGAGGTAATGGGAAACAAAATACATAAAATTTGAGGACCCATTAGGAGAAATAATGAAGACTAATGGACATAATACCTAGACAGACACTGATATTTCAAACAATAATGACAGTTGTGCAGGCTGGAGAGTGTAGGAAATGGGATCATTACTACATCACAAATCATTAGGTGGAGCAAGGACCTGTCACAGAAATAGAAATATCATTGTGAAAAGCATAATAGCTGAAGATTATTCTGCAATGCATTGGTTCAGATGCATAACTTTAACAGATGAGGCATAGTTACACAGATGATGTGGGGCATGTTATGAAAAATATAGTAAGATAGATATCCTGGAAGATGCGACTCATTTGAAGGCAGTCTATTAACATCAGGATTGTTTGTCTATAAATGTCAGTGTATGACTATTTATTTGGTTCTGTATGTCTGAAGGGAAGATCACCCATGATGGTTAGCCCCTAAGAGAAGTAATCACAACCAAAAATGTGGCTGATGTCACTCATTGTGGAATGACAACTGCTACATGCACTATTTCAATGTATTATATGCATCAGGAGGTAGGGGACATGTATGAAGTGGGAAGGGTATTATTATTATTATTATTATTATTATTATCATCCTGTTATAGAGAACATTGTGTTTTTGTGTGTGAATGAGTATGTGTGTGAATGAGTATATGTGTGTTGATTCATATGAAGCATATGTGGCTTACACATGTAGTTCCTGCTGTTGCCATTGACAAGTTATTACAATCTCACAAAGTACACCTCTTAAGATAGTATGTTATTGCGTCCCTACTAATTCATTGAATGAAAACGTCATTGAACAGCGTTTCATTAGAAATACTGTTCATTGAACCCCCACACCCCCCTGCTAATTATAAATAACAACTCCAAGATCGCACTACAGTGGGCAAAGGGCAAATTTCCTTGTACCATAATGTGATCTCAGTCAGAACGGTTTGATGAATGGCATTTCTGATGAAATGCCATTTGATGATGTTTTCATTCGATGAGGTGATAGGAACCCATGTATTATCGTGTCAGAACACAATGCATTTCCCCAGCTGAGCAGTGGGCAACACTTTCATAATACCTGGATCATTACAGGCAATGTACAGACTTGTGTAGAAGTACCTCCAGGTATTAAGTGAACTGTAGAAATGAACTGAGGTTACATCACCTGTACACCAGCCTATAACAATGTTGGTGTCCTTGCTGCATCAGCCACTGCCTCTGTTGCAGAGCTGTCAGCACAAACATACTGCTAAACAAAAATTCAAAGAAGTTTTTGCCACAAAACAACAAATGACTTAAGTATTCCACAACATTGATTGGTAAATATGCTTCATGATAAATGTTGTGCAACAGACAACAGTATTATAATGGGCATGCTCAAAAGGAAGTACAGCAATTACTGGATAAACCTCTGCTACGCATCCCAAAACCAGGACAAACTATGATAACACAAGTGCTATGACACTTTGTGACTACTGTGTAACATGGCATGCATCAATATCTGTTGAATAAACCATTCCAGCTCATAACTATTGCAATGCAGTAAATAAATAATAAAAAGCCATACACCACTGAATTATAACATATGCCAGGTCTAGCCCCTCTTGACCTATGCACTAACTGAAAACACCATCCAAGAATTCATATCATACTTGTCAGACTACACACGCACTTGAAGGGATAACCTGAGTATTGTATCTGAATGTATATGGCATCCATTAAAGGGATTACACAACTTGGCCCATCTCTGCTCTAAGTGTATAGTAAGTAACAGTTGCTTTTGAGAAGTCAGTTCTGATTGCTTCACTCTGTTCCACACCCAGTTTATACCTTGATAGATATGAGCACCTGCCTATCTGTGGTTATAGTTCTCAGAGCTGTATATCAATCACTGACACCACAGATAGAACTGTATTTGAAGTAACACACACTGGGGTTAAGGTTGTACAGTGGTAGCATTGTTGCCTCACTGCAAGCGGTTCACCTGTTCGATTCTCGGCTGGAGTGCCTTCTGTGTGGAGTCTGCATGTCCTCCCCAAGGTTGGGTGGCCTCCGAAAGACATGAATGAATGAGAGTGCCTTCGCTGAAGGTTGGGCATCAGGCTGGCAACTCGGCACCATAAAAATCTATTGCCAATCATTAGCAAACCGTAGTTCCACTGTGGTGACCCCTAACCGGGAAAAGCCGAATAGACAAACAAACATAAAGCACACACTTGAAGGGATTACATCAGCAGTCATTTGCAATGGTTGTGCCTCCCCTAGAGTGTATTCTCTTCCTCAAAATCATTTAGCCCTGTTATTGTTCACAGTAGTCTGTGTGGGTGTTTGCATGACAGCATCTGTTGAGTAAATCAGTCTTGTCTTCTACAGCTACATTACAAACTATGAACCCCTACTTATCTAGGTCCACAATCTAGAAACCTGCATATTAATGGCAGATGCCATGGAAGAAGTCAATAGTACTGTTGTCAGAAAGCGCACAATTAAATGGATGATTTCAGTGATGTGTCTGAAGCCATATAAGTAACATACAATGTGTTTCATTTATCAAAATGATGTAGCCATGCAACAGTTCTCCTAACTTTGATTTATCCAAATCACAACAGTCATTGAGCCCATTGCTATGCAGTCTATATAATCTGTTGCATAACCACAATAAGCAAAATAGCTGTTTATGAATCATTATCAATCTATGTCACATTCTAAAGAGCTATGCATTAACTGGTTCTGCCACAGGAGACTTTACACTGCAGGTGTCAGAAAGCAAATACTTCAATGTCAAACTTTGCATTGGTATGGAATGGTCAAAAAGCCCCTAAAATGAATTTAGAAGGAGTAAAATCCTTTATCTGTGTCAGTGTTTCACATGTGTGAGACAACCATATCATTATTTGTAGCATAAGGCACTCCTGGCTGTCACTCTTGTTGGACACACATGCATTACTTGTACATTACCAGATCTGAACACCTGCCTATCCAACTCCACACTCTAGAGAACCACATACTACCCATTCATGCCACAGAAGTCTACTTCTACTCTGAGAATTAACATATTTGAAATGATAACATCATTGTGTGGCAAGGCAAAAGTTTGACTTAAAAGTGATTGAAGGAGTTGTGGGAGACCTTTCCCCATGTTAATATCTCTGCTGAGGAGTATTGACACAAGATCTGTTGGATAAGCCACCCAAATCTAGTATGACAGTTGCACATTCCATAGTGTCTCACTCACACAGACACACACACACACGCACACACGCACACACACACACACACACACACACACACACACACACACACACACACACACACACACACACACACACACACACATTCTAGATAGTCATTGCTCAATTCCAACACCTGCCTATTTAAGTCCATACCCTAGAGACCTGCATATTAGCTAATCATACAACAGAAGAAGTGTTAACACAACAGTGAGAATTAACATATTTGAAAGTACAACATCATCATCCTTGTGTGGCAAGGCAAGTATTTGGCATAAAATTAATTGAAAGGGCTGTGGGAGACCTCAACCCATGTAAATATTTCCACTCAGCAGAAGTTTTCCCAGAAGGTCTGTTGGATAAGCCACATGCACCTATTATTACAGGCATACACATGGAATAGTTAGTCATTGCCAGGTTCACAGAACTGTCTGTCTGAATTCACAATGTAGAGAACATGATAACCAAATGCAGATGCCACGGGGAAAGTCTTACTACACTTCTGAGACTGAACTTATTTGAAGGGATGACCTCACTGTTGAGATCTGATGATTGGACTAAAAGGGATACACATTGTTGGAAAAGTACTCTTCCTTTGTAAATGTTTATCCTGAATGGAAGAGTAGACAACAAATCAGTTGGGTATGTATACCAGTCCTGCTTAGCACTACTGTTGTCACACATGTTAATCATTGCTGTATTTGAAGACCCACCTATTTAGATAATATAGATAATTCTGTATTAGCTACTCATGTGGCAGAAGAAGTCTTACAGCACTTGTGAGGAGTCAAATTGTTGAGGAACCACACTCTCTGTATAAATGTGTATCCTTAGGGTCTATATCATAACATCAAAGTTGCAAAACTTCGAATGTTATAATATTGAACCCACTACATCGAAGGTTGAAAATAGCGAAGCCACAGAACATCGAATTCTTACCTAGGGCAAGATTTCAGTGGGCCATTCCATGGCTTCGCTATTTCCTCCACTGCGGTGCGATAGTTACAGACCTTAGGGTGAGGGTGCGGGTTAAGGTAAGTGGATAGGTAGGAATGTATGTATGGTTTAGTGTAGGGTTAGAAGTAGGGTTTTGTTAAGTGTATGTGTGCGTATTAATTAGTTTGTTTGTGTATAGTTTCTTAGGGTAGGTGTGCGATAGTTACGAGCCTTAGGGTTAGGGTGCGGGTTAAGGTTAGTGGATAGATAGGAATGTATGTATGGTTTAGTGTAGGGTTAGAAGTAGGGTTTTGTTAAGTGTATGTGTGTAGATTATTTATTTTGGTGTGCTTGTGTTGTGTGTATGTTTCTCGGAACAGCAAATTTTTTCACTGGGAAAAAATTTGCTATTCTGAGTGTTCGATGTTATCACTTTTCGAAATTCTAAGTTTGAGCTTATGGTGTTCGATATTTTGGAATTTCGGTTATGTGATATAAACCCGTATCCTTAGTGGAAGTGTACACACCAGATCAGTTTGATATGCCAGTCCTCCCTAGCACTTCAGTCATGCACACATTCAGACTACTTATCCATTCCTGGATTTTAGAGAACAATGTATTAGCTGATCACACTACAGAAGAAGTCTTATAGCACTTGGGATACATATTTGTAGGGATGACCTCACCATTTTGTTGTTAAATATGATTAGGGTGAAAGGGACAGGAATTGTTGGAGGAGTACTCTCCCTGTTTAAATATTTCTCCTGAGTGTAACCGTACACTGCATATCATTTAGATATGCCAGATCTACTTAGGCCTAGTCACACAAGTTAGCCATTGCTGGACTCAAACTCCTACCTATCTAAGTATACAATCTAATGAATTGTGAAATAGCCTCTCATGCTACAGAAGAAGTCTTACTACACTTTTGAGACAGAACATATTTGTAGGGATGACCTCAACATTTTGTTGTAAATCAGATGATTGGGATAGAAGAGACTGAAATTGTTGGTGAAGCACTAACCATGTATAAATATTTCTCCTGAGAAAAAGTGTGCATACCATATTAGCTGGATACGCCAATCCTATCTAGCAATAGAGTCATGCATACATTCCGACTATTTAATCATTGCAGGATATGAACACCTACTGATTTAAGTATAAAAATGTAGAGAACCACGCATTAGCTGCACATGGCATTGAAGAACTCTTACTCCACTTGTGAGACAGAATATATTTAAAGGGATGACCTTATGGTTGTTCTGCAAAGCAGATGATTAGGCTAAAAGGGACTGAAATTGTTGAGGGTGCACTCCCCTGTGGAAATGTTTCTCCTGAGTGGAAGTGTACACAGCAAATCAGTTGGATATGCCAGTCCTACCTTGTACTAAAGACACACATTCATGGTAGTTAATCATTGCTGGATTCAAACACCTACCTATCTAAACACACAATCTAGAAAACATTGTATTAACAACTTACATCACAAGGAATGTATTTTAATATGTGTCTGGCAAAACTCAGCTGTAATGTTGTTAACACATTTTGATAACTAGGAATGTCTTTTGACAGGCAGACAAAACAGCAATGTGTTGACCACAATTCAGCACCTACTGCTGTAATAAGTTCTACCTTTTGTGGCCATTGTTCTAGTGTGAATGAAACCTATGTGTTTCACATTAAGGTGTGTGTATATTTGTGTGGAATTTCATAGGTTAACATTTGGAAAGGTAAAATGTTTCAGTGTAACAATCCCTTTCATTATATACTAAGTAGGCGGCTTCACGGTGAACTCCTCTCATATTGACTACAATAAGCCAATAAAACATATACAAGCAATATAAGCCACTGCCATTACTTTCTGTCACAATTATTTACTGAAGTACATTGCTGCTAAGCTCACTTCAATGGGTAATGGCAATGTAGTAGTATATGTATAATTACAAGTGCAATAGACCCCAGAGCAGAGCTACCTGACACAGTTGGAGCAGCTAGTGCAGGAATTTTGGGGAATAAAAAAAAAATAAAAAGAGAAAGAACTCATAAAGTGATGTAAAAATAAGTTTAAAGCAAAGCTTTTCAGATAAAATTCTTCATTAGTGCTTAAAATCATACTAAAGCACATTTTCTTATATACACCACATGAACAAATTCAAACCAATACAAGTGCAACAGTAAAATAATTAAAATAAACAATTGAATACTTGTTTCATTGAAGAAGAGACTTTCTCTTAAGAACATGTTTTAAACTCACAGTATCATTCAGTCCATGGGGCACATTTCCTTGAAGTAATTAATCCATCTATATTTAACATTCTTAGCATTTAATGTGGGTCTATATTAAAAACATGAACATTTACTTACCGAATACCTAAACACCGACACATATTCCGCGAATCGCAAATACACCGAATGCCCTAAAACCGCATAATTCAAAAACTTGAAATGTCATAGTTGTCCCATCCCACCGCCCACTACATACCACCTACACAAACAAATTAAATAAACTACATACATACACTAACCAAAACCCTACTTCTAACCCTAAACTAAACCCTACTTCTAACCCTACACAAAATCTTGCATATACCACCATTTATGCGCATAACTTAACCCGCACCCTAACCCTAAGGTCCGTAACTATCGCACACTTACCTTAAAAAGCTATACCCAAACAAACTAAATAATCCACACACATACACTTAATAAAACCCTACTTCTAACCCTACACTAAATCTAACATACATTACCATCTATGCACTTACCTTAACCCGCACCCTAACCCTAAGGTCCGTAACTATCGCACACTTACCTTACGGAGCTATACCGCAGAAGAGCCAACCATGACAATTCAACATTTCAGATTTCATGCTTCAGGACGATCAATGTTTTCATGGTTCGATGAAGACGTGTCGGCATAGGTATTCGGCTAAGTAAATGTTCATTCTTTTAATATAGACCTGTTTAATGCAATATCCCATCCTGTAATACTTTTTTCAGTGTTTTTTATAACCCCAAATGTAAAACTATGTGTTTTCTTTAAGCTTATGATATGTTTATCTAAGGCATTACTCTCCGCCTCCCTATGTATGCCAGATAGGTGTTGTGCTATCCTTTATTTTAACATCCTCTTGTTTTTTCCAACATAAAATGAAGTACATTTTTCATAGGTAGCCAAGTAGGTCACATTCTTAGTTTTACAAGTGGCAAATGTGAAAATAAAATGTCTTACTTGTATTAGAGCATACAAAAACATTGTTCTTATTTATATAGCAACAAAAGTGGCAATCATAGTAAGGCACAGTATTTTTAGTTTTTATTACAGCATACTTAAAGCACATTTGCAGGTCTTTATAACAAAGCTATTGTTTCAGATTCCTACATTTCTTAAATGGAAAACTAGGTAATGAACCTAGAATTTCTTTATCCACATCAGATGTACATAAGCTACACCAATTTGTCTTGCAACTTGTTTAACCCTATTAGTATGTGTATTAGATTGTATAATATATCTAAACTTATTTCTGGAAGTACTATCCATAATATTATTTACAGTCCAAATAGTTAAACTTTATTCTATATCTGAGAAATATGTTCTAGCTAGGCTATCTCTTTCACTCAACACTTATCTTTTATTTTCTTCTAACAGTTTAATACTATAGGTCCTATCTTTAAACTCTGTGACCATCTCTTCTAGCTGTTTGATACAGACATGTATATATCTGTATTTAGCCGACTGGTTCTAAGGAACTGTGCCTTTGTGTGTGTATATATATATATATATATATATATATATATATATATATATATATATAGGGGGGTGCATACTATTGTTATGTACTTTATGTACAAACTTTCAACCTATAGCAATTCTCTCACCCCTCTCTAAAATACTGGGAAAATGCATCCATGCCCAACTCCTCAACCACCTGCTTGAATATCAAATGTTATCACCCTCTCAGCATGGTTTCAGACCAGGACACAGCACCACTACCGCCATACTGAAAACTGTAGAAAACCATGAACTAATTGAAAAATATATCCAACAGCACTAAGGCAATCAAACGGACAACCGACTGGAATTACGCAGCCGAAAGCGCTTACAAAATAAATTCCTTCTTTTGCATTTATTATCGGTTGTCCGTTTGATTGCCTTAGTGCTGTTGGATATATTTTTTCACCACTACCGCCATCCTATCCTTCCTTGATACAGTTAACCGGGTACTGGATTCTGGTAAAATAATTGCTTCACTTTTCCTCTACCTCTCCAAAGCTTTTGATACCATTTCCCACACTATCTTCCTCTCTAAACTATCCACCTTCCACATTTCTCCCCCTACCCTACAATGGTTCAACAGCTATCTCTCCAATATGCAGCAATCCACCAAATGGCAACAATCTTACTCTCCCTTCCTCAGTACTTCCACAGGGGTACCTCAAAGCTCCATACTTGGTCCTCTCTTATTTGGCATCTTTATTAACAACTTTCACGTCACTCTTCCACAATGCTCAGTAATCCAGTATGCTGATGACTCCACAGTAATATGCAATAATAAATTCCAGCTCTGAACTCCAGAAAATTACCCTGAATCCCCACACCTCTACTGAATCTTGGATGCTTAACAATCATCTTGCCCTAAATAAAAAAAATAAATAAATTAACTAGTAAGTTTTACCCCTAGGAAAACTACTCCATTTGATAAAAAAACTCTTCACTAAATAAGCCCAAGACAATACCACCATAGAGGTTGTCCCACACACTAAATTGCTAGGCATTATTGTAGATGAAAACCTTAACTTTGACCTACATGTAAACAATAACATCAAAAAAAAAAAAAAAAAAAAAACACCAAAAGCTTGGTATGCTCTACAGTCACCAACACTTTCTTAGCCTCTCTACTAGACAAACCCTTGCAACTACCTTTTTATTACACTTATGGTGCCCCTCTCTTTACTAATATCCAAAATTCTAAAAATCCAAACTTGATATGTGTTACAACAGAATAGCAAAATTTGCCACCAAGGCCAAATTCTCATCCCACCACTGTAAGTCATTGAAACAATTAGGGTGACTGGAACTCCCCCACCATCTCTCATTCACCCAACTAAGTACAGTGCACAAAAATAATCTACAGACCCACAGACTGTCCTGCTCTCTCAGCTCTACTTCCAAATATCATTCCAGCAGGTATCTAAGATCTGAAAATCATCTACTTCTAAAAGCAGATAAGCCCACCTTACCTGCTGGTCAACTCCTCTGTTCCTTCACCATCGCCAAACTATGGAACTCATTTTCACCTTCTATAAGAAACACAGGCAGCACCGCCATATTCACATACTAAAAAATCATCTCAACTCTTCCTGGCTGTGTTCCTGCTCTATAACCTAACCTCTTCTCCTTATATGATTACTAAACTCCTATGTCTTTTGCTACTAGTGACTTATGATACTTTGTCCGTATTTATTTTTTATTTTTATCTTCACTTGTTGATACTGGTACAGTAATACTGATTAATATATCTCTGTTTATACCTTTCTGATTCAGTTCATTGAATTCTGCTTTAATGTATATTCTCTGTATATATTACTATAATCAAACACACTAGATTCCTGCTTTTATGTATATATTCTGTATATGTTACTGTATTTACTATCTGTAACACTATCTCTTCTGCATCAATTAATGTTTATATTTTTTCTGTATCTATGTTCTTGCTGGAGCTTTACTCCCTGGGCCTCCACTAAAAATGGACTCTTTTAGGCCCAGTGGATTTTCCCCGTAAACAAATGCAATGCAATAAAATAAATAAATAAATGTAAACATCTGCTAGCAGTTTGAGCTTCTTTTCTATAGATTCTAGTACCTATCATATTATCTTTAATATATAAATTAATTTCCAAGAAGTTTATGTCGGATTTTGAATAACTAAGTTTAAACTTCAAGAAGCTAGTAGTAGAATCAATATATGTAAAATAAGATTGTAAGGTTTTAATACTGCCCTGCCACACTAAAAAAGCTTCATCCACAAAGCACTTAAAAATGTTATGTTTCTAACAAAAGCACTAGTGTCAGAGAATATATTTTTATCTCCCCAGATAAAAAGTGCAAGATTAGTATAAGTGTTTGAGATGGCTGTACCCATCACTACTCCAGTCACCTGATGGTATGCGAGTTTATCATACAAAAATACATTATTACATAATACAAGTTCTAATACAGCACACAGAGCTTCTACTTGAGTGCTACTCTTGTCTGTCTATATACATAGATGGTGTCTAACAGCTTCAACGCCATAGTCATTAGATATGACAGTAAATAGAGAGTTTACATCTAGTGTTACAAACACACTCCATAGTCTTTAGGTATGACAGTAAACAGGGAGTTTACATTTAATGTTACAAACACTATTTCTTTGAATTTATCTGTTACACATTCAGTTTCATTCTTTAGTTGCCATTTATGCAATTGCATAATAAAGCCTGTTGTGTCTTTAGTATAACAATCTTCAGACAAGGTTTCAAGTTTTTTTTTCCCAAAAAAATTTACATGAACTGTGTCCGCCACCCAGAGCCCAAAACAATTGGTCTCATTGTGGGGCTTAGCTAGATCTTTATGGATCTTGGGAAGACCATAAATAACAGGTATAATAGGATGCACCCCTTCCATATATACATACTCATCCAAAGTAATTTGCATATCATATAAATATGACTTGCAAGCAAAAATCAGCTGTTGAACAAAGATTGTATAAATGACTTTAGAGGTCCTATCGTCAGCTAACAAGAGCATCATTCTATCATTATATAACATTTTATCCATTACCACTACAGCCCCACTGTTGTCTGCTTGTTTAATAGAAATTTCATTCTTTTCATGCAGTTCTTCCGGAGATGGATTCTCATTTTTACTTAAATTATAACATTTATGTTGGTTATTTGTATTAAACATTTCATAAACTTGTTTTCCACACATTGTTTGAAAAGCACTTAAGAGGGGCATGCTATTAAGTATAAAATAACTTTTGCATTTACACTTAGGTGTATCCATGGCAGTAATATTTTTTAAAAGCTGGGCAGTATGGTTAGAATCTTTTTTACATATATTAATTCTACTATTAACGTCTTGAAGTTTAAACCTAATTATTCAAAATCCAACATAAACTTCTTGGATATTAATGTATATACATATTAAAATAATATGATGGGTACTAGAATCTATAGAAAAGAAGTTCAAACTGCTAGATGTTTACATAACACTAGCATGCATCCCCCATACATGCAAAGACACTGTGCGCAGCCAGTTCCTTAGAGCCAGTCAGCTAAATACAGATATATCTGACTGTATCAAACAGTTAGATGAGATGGTCACAGAGCAGTGCCTTAGCTAAACATATCATAAGCTGGATAAAATACATACTTTCACATTTAGGGTTATAAAAACCATTGAAAGAAGTATTAGAGGAGGGGATATTGTGTTGAATACTGAGAATGTTGAATATAGGTGGATTAATTACTTTTAAGCTGATGTGCCGCTGGGCTGAATGCTACTGTGAGTTTAAAACCTGTTCTTAAGAGAAGGCCTTTTTTTCCATGAAACAAGTATTCTAGTGTTTTCCATGAAACAAGTATTCTAGTGTTTATTTTAATTATTTTTTTGTTTCTGTGCTTGTATTGGTTTGAATTTGTTCATGTGGTGCACATATGAAAATATGTTTTAGTGTGATTTTAAGCACTGAAGAAGAGTTTTCTCTCAAAAGCTTTGCTATTAAATTTATTTTTAAATCACTTTATGAGTTCCTTTCGCTTTTTATTATTGTTATGTTTCATAATACAAAATACTGTAACAAGGATATGCTTTGCATGCGCCTAAACATGTACATTCATAGAACTTAGAAATCATGGTTGTACATTGTTAACTGATTACATGATGGGGTCAATAATATGTTTTGACTCAAGCATTCAAGCATTATTTGCATGCAGTTTTTACAGGTCTTATACTATAAGCATGACTCAGAGAAATGAAAGAATCGTACTGGAAGTGCAATTGAAAAATATGCAGTGTCTGTAGTTCCCTACAAGGTTGAATGTATATACTGAGATAATACGCCAGAACAAGGCTTGAAACTTGTCACACTAATGCATTAACTTTGTTTACTGTCAGCTCCATACCAGAGAGAGAGAAAACCTTAGCTAGTGAGGAGTGAGAAAGGAGTGAGAAGTCAATCCCCAGGATTCACTAATCCTCCGTGTAAGACTAGATTAGTCTTACATGGAAATGCCAGTCTAAGAGTAAGATGGCAGCGCACCATGCATATTAATGATGGCTTGCTGCCTCAACTCTAAGGTAACACGAAGCATGCACGAGTGCAGGAGGCGTGTCGGACTGCCGGGGAGTCCAAAAATCCATGCCCCTGCAAGTCTCTCAATCGGGAAAAGTCAACCTACATGAGTGAGTCCGCTCAAATGTGTACATACCCAATACTACACTCCCCCACATTCTAAACCCCTGTACAATTATAAAATGTAAAACTTTTATATATTTTTTTATTATTCCCGGTATAGCTGCCCGTATTTGTGCGGGTTTGCCCATTGCTTAACTACAATTAGTAGTTTAGACATTGAAGAGGATAATAAGAAACTTATATGCAAATTAAGCAAAATAGCAATAACGTAGTGGTAGAGCCTTCGCACAAAGAGGAGGCATTCCCGGTGCGAGTCCCACCACTCCCCTTACTATTTTCTGTTGGAAATCTGTATATAAAAATAATTCCTGACATTTATCATTTAAATTTTAGTAAAAAGCATTGAAATGGCCTATGTGGCAGTGAACAAATTATATATATATATATATATATATATATATATATATATGAAGGTGAAATGGTTATGCATACTGATGGATGCATAAGTAACGTATCTTAAGCAATGCGAAGCACTGCTAAGCAAAGTTTACCAGTATTAAGCATATTTAAATGTAATTGCTCGTAGCTGAGCACTGCATTAACTAGCGCAATGGCTTTGCGCAGAGCTGCATCGCGCAAACTAGTGCAAACAGAATATGTTTGTACGTAGCTGCGCACTGTGCTAACCAGCGCAATGTCGGGCAACGTAGAGCATCATAGAGCAACGTAGAGCAACATCAGGCAATGTAGAGCAATGTAGAGCAATGTAGAGCAACGTCAGGCAAAGTTGAGCAAAGTCAGTAAAACACAGCCACACATCCTAGCCAGTCTGGCCCGTAGTAAAATAAAAAGCAATGACAGGCCTCGAACCCAGGATACTGTGCACCATAATCACAGTACTAAACCTCTAAGCCATGACAGCTTTTCATAAGCATGCACTTTCAACACACACATACATATCAATGGAGGTTTACCCATTGCTAAGCAGGTGTACCTTCAGTTGAGTTTTTTCAAAACTGGCCAATCACAAATAAGTGCAGGAAATGATGCATATTTAAGCTCCATAGGTGGGAATACTTGCCATAACTGGTTGTAGCTCCCATCTGAAGGCAGCAATGGCCGGTGCTGTAGAGGTCTCTTGTTTTCGAGTGCAACGTTGGGGCACTGAGGAGTCAAAAGTAATGGTTTGGCTCCTTGTCCATAATCATGAGGAAGACCCCTGTGGAGCCAGTACCAGGGCATCCAATACAAAGCGGAAGCCTGGGACCGTCTAGCTCATGAGCTCACCAGTGCCACAGGTGTCCCTCAGACTGGTGAGTAGGTCAGACACCACCACGCAGACTTGAAGAGATGCAAGGTGGATCAACTGGACCAGTGGATCCAGGAGGCCCGTGAGATGGAAAATACCCCACTACTGAGTAAGTAGCCATGGAATTAAGTATGTAAGAATTGCTATTCTAATGTATACGATGGATAGGTATGTCTCAATATCACTTCATTTACTTCACAGCTGCAGGTGTCCGTGCTGCGAATCAGCAAGCCAATTCAGATAGGCTGCTAAGGCTGTGCCACCAGGCAGGTTAATAATTATTCTGCTTGTACTGTTATGTAAAATAAATGAGAGAGCCTGAAAAAAGTGTTTTAACACAATAAATAAAGGTATAATAATTCTCTAATAATTATTCTGCATGTACTGCTATATAAAATAAATGAGAAAGCCTCTAGAAAAGTGTTTTAAGTCTTTAATAAAGGTATAATTCCTACAGTGTGTCTGTGTCATTTTCTTTGATATGTTGTTGTACTCTTGTATTATAGAAATAGTACTGTTGTATTTAGCGCTGTTAACACACAGTTGGGTAGGCCCATATAAAGTGGATGAAGGGAGTGCCAGTAGCTTTTAAGCATATTTACAGTCCTCAACTGTTTGTTCATGCCCAGCATGTACAGGTTAATCTGGCACATGATTAGCTTGGTACTGTATTCCCCAGAAATGTCATTGTGCTGGCAGAAATGTAGGGAGCTGTTAACATATAACTGATAATTTCACCTAAACATATCTAGATAAGTATAGGAAAGTACAGCTGTCAGTGTACCATCTCAGCAATAGTGTGTCTGAGCAACTCACAAAATATGTAGCAGTAACATCTGCATCCCAGACAGTTTGTATGTCAGATACAGCCCATGTATATAAAGATCTAGCAAAACCCATTTCACAATTTAAGGACAATTGGGTAGTGTAATAATACATGTAGGGGACATATAACTGCAGTTAATAGGAATGTAGTGTAATTTAGAAGGATATATAAGTTGTTAATGGAGCTATCATTTTCCACCCTACTGTATGTGCATAAAAAATGCAATTCCACACCTCAATGGGTATGTCTAATCTCAAAACATTTGTTGGGGCATATGTCCTATTGGTTTATAAATATCTGCATTTATTTCGATGCATGTGCCCTGTTCAAATACCACAATATTGGTGGCCTATTGCCATCAATTAAACCTGCATGCTGCTGTAATGTCCACTGTTGTTCTATATATGCATGTGTCATGCTTGCTGTTCAACTGTTGGAACTCTGGTGTGTTGGGTTAATGGGAATACTTCTGCATGCTGTTATAACTAATTGGGAATGCTGTTGACTGTTACTAACCCATATTTTCATTAAATCTTCCTAAACATAGAACGTATGGGAAGGCTGGTCCCAGCGGACCCACCTGTCCCACCTCAGCTGGCGATGGCACCTGGCACCAGCAGGTCCGGTGCCCAGCCTGGGACCTCCTCCTCCATTGGCCCTGTGCCACCTTCGGGTGGAAGCACTGCAGGGGATGGGGCTCATCCCCCACGTGCAAGCATGGGTGGAGGAGGGCCACCTATCACCTTCCGAACAGTCCGGGCTGTGGTGCGTAGGGAGATTGAGCGTTCTGTCGCTGATCCTCTACGCCAGCTTGAGGCACGAGTGACATGACTCACGGGTGAGCCTGCCCCTCCTACGCAACCCCCAGCACAGCCATCCTCTGGGCTGTGAAGGTGCAGTGGTGACTGCCCATGGATGGAAATCTCAGTTCCACTGTTGCCATCTGTGGGCTCATGGGCTTGCAATTTCCAAACATCCTTCCCCATCAATGGTGTTCACCCACAACATGTGTCATATTCCGCCCCTGTATGCGTCTTGTATGTCTTGTCTGTTTACCTCCTCAGCCTACCTCCCCAAATATACCTACTTCCCCTACCTCACATTCCACTCTCACCTGAAAAAAAAGGGCAATCTGCTCCCAAAAAAAAATTGCGCCCCATACATAGCTGCCCATTTTGCACACATGTCCGCTGGACACGTAAACTGATATTTAAATGGCAGTACAACATACTTTCTTGTCCTCACCCCTCTTACAGGGGTTGAAGGTTTCATATTTCCCTCCAAATTTATTGCATATGCACAGCTGTTGCTATTAAAGAAATGGGCAGCTATAGACCTTCCCTACACCCATCCTGCACATCCCAAGCTGTTTTCCCTACGGTCTTTCCCTCTTTGTGCCCCTTTTTCCCCACTTTCCTATCTCCCCATTTTCATTTCTTTCAAAGAAATGAGCGCAGGGGTTAGCGGGAGTAAGCACTATTAAACAGTAGTTAGCAGGTTTGCGCGAGTGTGCGCTTGTTTGCGTTTAGCTAAGCATTGCTAAGCATCACGCAAACCCATGCAAACTCACTTACAACTGCTTAAAAGTGCCTTAGTCACTCTGTATGTCAGGGCCCTTGTTCTGCTCAGCAGCAAAATAAAACACCTCTGTCAGTCTCAAACCCCAGACCTTGTACACACTAGACTGCATGAAGTACCACTAAGCCATGGTAGACATACAACAAGTTGGTGCTGAAATAAATATTTCATGCATCAGAATGAGTGAATGTAAAGGAAAAATAGGAATGCCATGACACAAATCTTGTCCTGTGGATCTTTACCAGCAGTTGTTGTGGAATTGCATTACATGACTGTGATAAGAGAACCAGCCATTCTAGCTGGAAATAATGTTACAGCAGCACTTTACAACCCCCACGCAGTATCATAGCAGGACAAACACTGGCATATCTGATTAGGGCAGAGGCCATACTTCCCAACTGTGACTAATTTTCAGGGATGTCCCTGATTTTGAAACAAATTTTAGCTGTGTCCTTCTGAATCCCTCTGAAAAGTACTGACGTTAGGCAGAAAGGTGGGGAATTACACTTAATGAATAATGACAATAAGTAAGAGTTAGACACTGCTTGTACTTCAGAAAAGGTGTATTAATCCATATTCTCTGGTTCTCTCAAAGTCTCAACTTAATGTCTCAAATATTTTAAAGGTGTACCTCACTTTTACCTACTTTTCCCTGAGTCTGTTCAAATATGTACCTGAGTGTTTGAGAGGCCTGGTAGAGGCAGAAACACACAGGCATATCAGCTTTTCTGCTGTTACACACTGTGCAAATAGCTTTGGAAGGAGTTCCAGAAGCATACCCTTATGTAGGAGTACAACACTGAAATACCAAAGGCTGTAGCCATGTACTGATAGCAACCAACTGTGACAATGTCATTGTTCCAGTGCTGAAAAGACCGGTGTGGTGCACAGACAAAGAATAACAGGCTAACCTCTGGCTACCTTCTGGATAGGTCCACAGTTGGGAGCTACGCAGACAAACTACTTGCCTTGATAAACTAATAGGTACACAGCAACTCTTTAAGTCCAGAAAGATAAAATTCACACAATAATACATAATGCTCTCTGTACTTCTGCACCCCTTCCCAAATGTACAATATACCTGTGTGTTCAGGGTCTAACAAGGATGTAGGTAGGCATACTCAGTACTGAAATTTGTCCAGTTTTCAGAAGTGAGTAAATTAATATTCACAGTATAGCAATTCACAAACAGTTCATGTGCCAAAAGAATACATCTCAATAATTACTTTTGTATGGCAGTTAATTGTATAATTAGAAAAGAAAGTACATACTCCCATGTATCTTGTGTTAGCATTTGGAGGGGTGAGTACAATTCTACACTGACAAGTGTGTACTGGAAGCAGCAACATTCAGGTCTGAGTACAACATTCAAATCACTGGCTATACCCCTGGCTTCAGATATAAGAACTATACCAATCTTCTGACTTAAACAACGATGTCCACAGCAAACAAGCATGATCCTCATTTTGGAAAGCTGAAAGGGCTATGCCTACCTGAGTTAGCAATTTATAGCACTGGGTTGCTATGACAGTGATTACTGCAATTACCACACAGCAGGCTGCATGCAATTAACAAATGGTGGCCACCAACTGGTGCAGAGGCCATCCATGCACATGTGCAAATACCTATAAAAGAAGGCTGTAATTGCTGCCCACAAACTCAATCACTCTATTGCAGAGACTGAGAGAGAGAGAGAGAGAGAGAGAGAGAGAGAGAGAGAGAGAGAGAGAGAGAGACAGTAAAAAGAAAATGGAAAATAAATAATATCAACTCATACAAAGGAAAGGTATGTAACAGATATGTATTTAGTGGCATGTAGTAGATGTTTTTGAAGAGTACTCTACATAATGTGAACCATTCATATGCGGCAGCAGTACGTATCTATGCACAGATGTCCTGCTTAACTACTGCCATGGACAATTCAGTGTGTAACTGTGTGCAGTGGGACATAACTGTGAAATATGTAGCTCAGCATTAAATGTCAAACATCTGATCCATGTTATCTGTGTTCTATGCAGTAGTGAGGACAATGGTTGTTTGGGGGATTAGCACAAACATTTATATAACATGGTTGTGGCAGAGTAACACATGCATGATAGTCATATTAAAGTTTAGCTTAGCATTGGCAACTGCTGTACCAGGCTAGTATGCTAATCTAGCATTTGTAGCTATATATATATATATATATATATATATATATATATATATATATATATATATATATATATATATATATATATATATATATATATATATATATACCCCCTCTAATCTTACTGTGTGTTCATATGTGACACCTGTTCATGTTGCAGCAAGGCCCAACAGTTCAGCTGTGAGGTCCAGGGACTTACAACAGTGTGGACCTTGTGTGTGTATGGCACACACATATGGAGAGATATATATGTGTCATATATATTAACATCTGTATACATGCATAGAGCAAGGGACATATTGCAACTGTTTGTGAAGGGTGGACATATATATGTTGGTGAAGGTTGTTATATGCATATTTGTATGTAGGTTTTAGTGTGTGACAAACAAGACAGCATACAGTGCTGGTATATGACACGTGGTGGTTAAACACTGTGTGTGTTTTGTTCAGTTTGCAATGTTGCAGCCAGTGAGGCCTGCTAAAGCTACCTGGGCTGAGAACACTTTCAATGTATTTCTCACAAGACTGTGTGATATTATTACATTACTGTATACCTCACATCCTTTGTATAATTGATATTCCCACCATGAAAGGTGGACTGTATGTGTGCCTATATGTATATATATATGTACACCAATGGATGTGTATATGTATGTATATATATATATATATATATATATATATATATATATATATATATATATATATATATATATATATATATATATATATACATATATATATATATATATATATATATATGTGTGTGTGTGTGTGTGCATAGAGAGAGAGTCATATATAGTCATACACACCCACATCTACTTGTTGCAATAGATTCTATGTAAAGTTGACTGAGTGTGATGGTCAATGTGTTAGTGAATGTGTCAAAGATGTGTATTTGTGGGATAGCTTAGTGGGAAACTGTTTCTGTCATGGTATTATGTGTCCTTGCTTTGATCCCAGCAAAAGCTGTGTATGCTGTTGCTAGGCAGATAAAGCACTATGACATACAGTCTGATGTAGTCCCTTCGTGTTAACTGGGGTGTGTCATTGGAGGCTAAAGCACTACATGTATGCTTATTGATTGGTACTGATGTTGAATCCAAATCCTGTATGAACTGTAGTACTACTTGAAGCTGTAGGCCTAAACAGCAAAGTATGGTGTATGTCCACATTGCTTAGAACCACTGTTGTGTGTGGTCCCTGTAGTCCTCACAGATTACATTCCTCAGGCTTAAGGTTTTGTAAGTACTGACACACAGTACTGTATGGTACACACGTAAAGCTTATCTGGGTTGCCATACCTTTGTGTCATGTAATTATGTCGGATGTGTGTGTGGGTATGCCTGTAATATGTCCTCTGTCATATGTGTGTTACAAGATATAACTGCATATCTAGCAACATTTATAGTTTACTACAGCAGTATGCCACCTATATTCACAATTGTGCACATATTTTGGCCACGGGCTTGGCATCAACAAGTTGTGTGGTATAATGGTAATACTGTAACTGGACTTTACAAACATTGCGATGGATGACATATTTCTTTATGCATTTGCTTGATCTATACCTTCTGTGCCTAGGTGGTGCATTGTGTTGCATACAGTGTGCCATGTACTATTGTATAGTCTTATATAGCGATTTTATTTTGTTGCTGTGCAGAACTTGGTTTATTATATAGAGCGTGCCAGGCACTTTCAAGCAGTTGTGGGGTGAGCACTGATAAGTGATACTGAAAGTGTTTAATCTCAGTCAGCTAATAGGGTGCTATATATGGCAGTTCAGTGATATATGTACTGTATAATGTTTAGTGTGCCATATGACCTGCTCAGACATATTTTGTTTTGTCTTCCAGGGATCATGGCCCACCATCGTAATCCTAGCTACAGTAGTGCTGAGGATGACATTATTACCAGATGTCTGATTCTGCACTACAGCCTACTACTCTTGAGAACCAACCAAGACCAGCATGAGCATACTGCACTGTGGCAAGATGTTGTCCGGAGGGTAAATGACATAGGCATGCATAACCGGACATATGAGCAGGAACACCATCACTGCAGTGATTTACTAAGACATGTCTGGCAGCGTGCTTCTGATGTCCATAGACAACAGCTTGCAACAGGTGGTGGGGTTAACATCCATCCCCCCTTTGCCAGAGTGGAGGAGCTGCTCCTGAGCCTGGTGGCACCTGCCCAACAACAACAACAGCAGACATTTACCTTGATGGAGGTTGGAGCCACCCAGCAAGAACACATGGAACGTGCAGGTAACATGGCATATCTGTAGACTACTGTTACCTCTATTGGTAGATCATGCATATGTGAGATGTGTACTGTGCAGTTAGAAGATGTGAAGCCTGTTGTTGTGCAATACTGATCATTTGGAACATAATCTGTAGGCCTGTGAATGTAAACTGTTGTACTACTGTAAGATTGCAAACCCACAGTAGCAATGCCACAGTTGTCGCCACTGACAAACTGTCTCATATCCATGTAGGTCCCTCTGGTGTGACAGCAAGGCAGCGGACACATGCTGGTGAGTGTGTTCTACATTTATTATTGCAAATAAAAAGTGCATGTCATAGTTAAGGTGTAGGCCATGTACACATGTAACACACCTACACATAAGGCATGCTGTGCATGTTTGCTGTGAGACTACGCACATCTCAGTAATGTGATTAGCTGCTTCAAACACATACAATACACAGACCATCTCAAACAAATGTAGCTACACTGTAGTGACCATTGGATAGGCAGAGTCGATATGCATGCACACAACATACACAACTATGTCATACACAGAACATGTTAACATGCTACACATGAAGTATTCACAAACCCTCTGTAAAGTCACACTCCAGTATCCCAAATGTCATCCACACAGCACACATAATATACCTGAGGGGTAGAGGCCTGTCATGGGGCAGTGAAACACTCTGCAACACACAACACATTCATGTTAGGCAATGCTCCTTATTGGCCTCCTTACAAACCCATGTAACAACTGGCTGTGAAATGGTGAATGTAGCCATGGTAGTGCAGTTCTGGTACAGCATGATAGGTGCTGGTTTGGGACACATTTGTAGCCTTGAGTGACCACATGATGCTTCATGATGATGGCTTATGGTATTACACCTCATCCAGTTATTGTAACCACAGTACTACACATAGCTTTCATTGCTATACACCTCAATGTTGTGTGTGTGCAAACATATGCACCTATAAACAATATGCATACCAATCACCATTTGCACAACTGACACATATATGTCTTGTAATGCTATAGAGTGGCTAGGTCATATGGCACACCTTGTTTATGTGTGATGTTTAAATATGCAGTTGTATTTTAGCATGCCTTGTCATGGATGTCACTGGCATGTCCACAATATGATCTACACTCACAATATCTACTGTACATTGGCTATGTGGACTAATGGTATTCCATCAGTTATACATGCACCACTGATCTTGTGTGTATACACATCATGCTAAAGACACAGAGGCTCTAATCAGAATTGGATATCTATGTGACACACAGATAAACATCCAGCCATGGTATGTATACCTGTGAGTGATGGTGCACAGTACATTAAGAGTTTTTAATACTTGCACAGCAATGTTGTGTCCATGTATACATTGAGTTCCAGAGGGAGGCCAATCACTGAACAACAAAACACATGCATCAAAGCCATGTATAATGTTAGTAACAAGGACTGTCTACACTCGCACTACATGCTGTTGAGCAACACATGTCCTGCATGCTGACATGTGTGATATGACTGTTTGGCTTGGGATACTGTAGCCCACTATCAACTGCTATTGAGTATATTCTGAGATTGCTGGTGGTGTGTGTGTGTGTGTGTGTGTGTGTGTGTGTGTGTGTGTGTGTGTGTGTGTGTGTGTGTGTGTGTGTGTATCTGCTTTAGTGAGGAGTGTATTTGTGAGCATGTGTGCATGTGTTCATGTGTTCTGACATCATGTACAGGTCTTAAAGTGTGTTTCCTGTTTTACTCTCACAGTTGCCGAGGTTGGGCTGGTTCAGGGCAGCAGGGAACCTGATGTCACTGACACAAATAGTGATAATGAGGATAGGTGTGTTGAGGCACAGGCATGTTTGTCAGGGTCTGTTGTTGGGGCACCAATTCACAGTACACAAGTCTCCACCCCATCCATGCACACAGTCATACTGCCTGTACATCCATCATCACCAATGCCCTTAGCAGAGGGACAGTGTACAGTCGGCAATGGCCAGGACAGTGTGGTATCTATGGCAAATGCATCAGGACACAGCAGCCATAGCCAGATGTCTGGAACCATACCACATAGGCAGGTGTCCAGGGGTTCTCATCAGAGCACTGCTGGTCATCATGCTCCTGGCAGACATGCCACAACTCTTACAACCACACGCATGTTCCAGGCTGTCATGGAGGCACAGGCATGTATGGAGCAGTACACCAGACAGGGACTAAGGGCACAGAGGGCTCATAACACCACTTTAAATGACAGTATCCATGACCTAGCAGGTGCCATCCATAATTACACTGAGGTCATTGATAGATGTTGGGGTGAGACATTAGATGTCCTCCACAATGTCATGTCCATGTGTCAGGACAGTGCAGGACAGTTGAGATGTCGATGTGGATGTATGCCAACAACATTATCAGCTGGCAGTCACTGTGGACGTCCATGAAGTCATAGCCACTCCCGTAGTGCCAGTACCAGCCCCAGCAATGTTGGGGGTGGGCTGTCTATAGACCATCCTAGAAGACCACATGCACGTGGCTCTAGCCAGTCCCAGCAGGGACCTGGATCCAGTGTACATATGTCAACCTCTGAGGATTGTACCCAGTCTGGATTAGTACATGATACTGTCTGTAGCACCCCTGCCAGGCACAGGTCCCGTATCCATGGCCAGAGACGGTGATCTGTAAAGCCTGCCAGGTACAGTCTGTAGCTGTCCCACAAATCCCCGTATATGGCAGCCACATGGTGGAACTGTGTGCATGCAGACACACACACATAAACCAGACACTTAGGGCAAACACATACCTGTACGCATTACATCCACATTGGCCCATAACAGTACTCTTGGTCCTCACACACATACTCACACACACATGTCGATTATATGGCTCAATGTAGGCCTCTGACAAACCAACAACACACCCTGTGCATATGATAAAACCTGTGCCACCTCCTGTCATTTGTAACATTGATGCAGGAACAGGCTAACATGGTGCTGATGCACAGGGTGACTTTATAACAGAATAGCAATGTTAGCATGTTGTCAGCAGCAAAGTGTAATGATATCCTTGAAGGTGTAGCTGAGCAGGCATGATGCATTAAAGCTATAATTATCAATGTAGTATTGTTTACACTAGTGTTTATTCCAATTGTGTATTGTCTGCCCATGTGCCACTTGGCTGATGTGTGTAGTTTTGTCAGCATGTGTTAGAGAGTGGATAGTAAGTGTGGGATGTGTGCAGCACAAATTTGCAGGTGTACATCTCTGAACATGGTTGAGGTGCACTGTCTGCATGTACGTGCATATTGGACACATGGACAGGGTGACATGCCCTGTGTTAGACAGTGTTAACACTCCATAGTTTCTATTGGTGGCCAGTCTGCATTGTACTACACGCATTTTGGAACTTGAGTACACGTGTGTGTATGACATGGTTTGACACTGTGCTGTGGGTGATACTGTTACTATCTGTCATTGGTTTGCATTCTGGTAGTATACATAACCTCAACAGCCTGACCATAAACAATTGTTAGATGATGTCTTGACAACTGACACACAGATGTAGTTTACATAGTAATATTTGCAGCCTTCAAGTACTATTCTATGCCAGTAACCAGTGGTATTCACCTGCACTCAGTCCTGGGACCACTCCTGTTTGGAATATAGTTTTCTTAGGTACAAGCAAACACAGTAGGGATATGTCTGGCCACGTTTGGGCAATGCATACTGTGGGCTGTAATGCATTCTCCAGAGGACACACACATCCTCCAAAAGGGTATCATACAGACAGATACCTGGTGTTAAGCCCATGCTGTAAAGCTATAAGCCAAATAAAGCATAGTCATCCACTTTTACAAAACATAGTATCTCCAGAGTACCACATAGGTAGTAGCCCCAAAATGTTGAACAGGTACCGATGTATACATAGAGCCATGTGTTACATCATCTCTCCTTTGATAATCACATTTCCAAAGGGTTTTGGAAATCCCTCTGTGGATCACATAAGCAATAAGGGGTCTGCATGCATATCCACAAAGGTTGTTGCACACCTATAATAAATAGCCATCTTTGACAGACTTTGCTGCTTTGAACAGGTTTGAAATATACCTTAGGCATAAACCTTCACTCACACTATTCAATAGAAACCATAATGAGTGTATGTGAAATGGATGATGTAGGCCAGGGATCACTGCAGTGGCTAGGCTTGTCGCAAGCATACAAATGTGACCTAAGGTCTGGAAAGCGGCAGCACACCCTGGCAAAGATAACAGATGTGTTGATGGAGAAAGCAGGGTTCTCACCTATGAAATAATTGAGGTCACATGTATGTATATGTATTTGCCACACAGCTACCTGACATGTAATGCACATACTGTTGTCATTGTGATATGTCATACAGTAGTAAAAGCAAAACCCACATCACATTGACCAACATTGTCACACACACACAGTCAGCAAGTGCAAGATTCAAACCCCTACCTAATTACTTTATGACACTAGAAGAGTACACATTAACATGACGCACTGTACACATTACTGGGAGTTCTCCATTTCACAGGTATATTTGTAGGATGGTGACATTATCGGACTTGACAAAGATGAGTATACCACTTTTAAGGTGTTTCAGTAGTCTTCGAAAGGTTTGCTCTTCTCCAAGGAGACACACACTCAAACAGTTGGCAAGTGCAAGATTTAAACCTCTACTTAACGATACTAGAGCAGTATGCATTAACACAACACGCTATACACATTATTGGGAGTTCTTCATTCCACAGGTATATTTGTAGGATGGTGACATCATCAGATGACAAAGATGAGTATACCACTTTTAAGGTGTTTCAGTAGTCTTCAAAAAGGTCACGCCTCTCCAAGGAGACACACACACTCTCATACAGTTGGCAAGTGCAGGATTCAAACCTCTCCCTAACTACTTTATGATACTAGAGCAGTACACATTAACACAACATGCTATACACATTACTAAGTGTTCTTCATTCCACAGGTATATTTGTAGGATGGTGATATCATCAGACTAGACAAAGTGGGTTACGTTAGGTTACATTAGGTGGGCTACATAGAAGGAACTTCTAAACACTTTGGCAATGTGATCATCAAAGGAGAGTTTACTATCTACCTGGGTCCCCAGGGCCATAATTACATTATCCGTACATACTGGATTACCACCTATGTGGTAATTTGTATGCACTTTGTTTTATCCAAAGGGGATGACTATGCATTTTTTGGCATTCTGCTTGAGGGCATTGTTTTGACACCAGGTATCTGTCTCTGTAAGACCCTTCTGGAGGATGTCTGTGTCAGCCGTAGAGTCGATTATGGACCACAGTTAGCAGTCATCTGCAAACTTGTTCAGCCATACTCCTCTCGTGCTTGCCTGTACCTCTGAGCAGTATCTACTGAAAAGGTGAAGTCCCAGGACCAAGATGTGTTGGATGCCATTTGTGACTGGTTTAGAGTCGGACATGGCACCCGCAACTCTGATCATGTGTGTTTGATCTGTGAGCCAGTTGGCCACCCATCCTGTGACATAGGTGTTAATGTTCAAGCTGATAAGCTTGTCCATGATGCCAGAGTGGGGAATGGTGTCAAAGGGCTTAGTGAGGTCCAGGCGGGCTGTGTGGACTACTTTCACCTCCATCTGTGTCCTTGGTAACTGTTTCAAAGAAGTCAACTAGATTTAGGAGGCAGGATCTGCCTTTAACAAAGCCAAGTTGGGTAGAGTTCAGTGTCTGGAGGTTCCCAATGTCTGTTTATGGGCTCTATGATAATTTGCTCCATAGCTTTGCAGACCAGGCTGAGTAGGCCTATAGGGCAATAGTTTCCAGGTTCTGTTGTGGCACCACCTTTGTGGAGCTGGATGACTGTTGCTGTATGCCATTCTTTGGGTACATAGGCTGTGGTAAGGTTGTGTCTGGACAGTGAATGTAAGTGAGGGTGTAGTTCCTTTTGGGGCTGGTGTAAGACGCAGCCTGGGACACCATCCAGTTCCATTGATGCTGTGTTCTTAGCTTTGGAGAGGGCTGTTTTTACCTGCATGTCCATGAAGTCTGGGGCTCTGCATTCTTCTGGGATGGACACAGGCCCTTTTGGGGGTGATGGGGGGGGGTTGCACTGAACTTGTCCGCCAGGATGTGGGCAATGTCAGTTGGTTCAGTGTATTTTTTACTATTTTGCAGTAGCTGACAGCATATTTGAGAGTTGCCACCTAAATGTTTGGTATAGCTAACGAAGGCTTTGTGGTTGTTATTCTTACATTCCTTGGCAATTTGTCTTTAGAAACTGGCCTTGGATTATTTTATGAGCGATCATTGTTTCTTCCTAATAATGATCAGTGATGCCTTTCCTTTTGTGAAGTTTGCTCTATCATGTGTTCATTTCCTCCTTCTGTTGTATAGCTTATTTATGGGCAACAACCACCAGATTGGTTTCTTATTTTTGGAGGAGTGCCTCTTGGTTTTATTTGGGATGTCTTGATCCATGCATCCCTGTAGATGCTCATAGAATGCACTTGTAAATGATTCTGCAGATTGTATAGCATTATCCTATAGCAAGGGGGCTTTGGAACTTTCCACTTTGGTCTTGAGAAGTGTGCAGTTTGCTTTTGAAAATTTCTTCACAGTGGTTTCCTTGACTGGGGGGGGGGGGATGTGGATGTCCAGTGTGATTACTTTATGATCTGATATTACCAGCGAGGGGTTTATCTCTGTTGTGGAACACTGGTACCCCATGTTGGTGATGATCAGGTCCAGTATGTTGTCACCTCTAGTAGGCATGGTGACCAGCTGTTCCAGGGCATTTGAGTTTTTAAACTCTAGGAAGCATTGGGCAAGGGACGTTGTACATGAGTAATTCTCCCAGTCAATGTTTGGGTAGTTGTAATCTCCTCATATAATGGTGTTTGGTAGGACCTTTATATTTTCCACTGTTCTCAGGAATACTGAGTGAGGTTCCTGAGACAAGGTAGGTGATCTGTAGCAGGCTACAATCTGATAAGCAGCTTTGCCCAATGTTAGTTGCACTTGCATGGTCTACAAGGCCTCATGCTGTGCCACTAACCTGAAGGTGTGGGTATCCATAAGGTGAATGGATACACCCCTTCCTTTTGTATTTCACTCTGGGTTTTGGGGCTGAAGATCAGAGGGATTGTGAGTGTTTTATGTGGAGCATGTCCAACAGCTCTGTGTTTGACATAGCTTTGTATGTTAGGCAGAGATCACCTCTGAGTAGGCGATATGCGAGAAAGTACAGCTGGAGCATTTTGAGAAGGTGTGTGTATGGCATGCATTCCAGGCCACTAATTCTCTTTGTGAGGTATTTCTGCAGGCTTTCCAGTTGTTGTAGATTTTTTGTGAGGTACACAGCAAAATGGGCGTTGTACTCTGTTATGGATCTTGTGAGTGATGAGTAGAGGGGAACAATGTCCTCTTCTATTCTGCATGAGACACCTTTTGTGATGATGTGTGCCACATATAAGGATTTCCTGACTACTGTGGGGATGTGATTATCACAGGTATGTCCACTGTCAACCTGTGACCCAAGGTCTCTTATCACACTTTCAGTGTTAAGTGTACTACCGCCTATGCTGTAGTTCATGGCTACAGAGTTTTTACCAAAGGGGATGACAATGCACTTTTTGGCATTGAGCTTGAGGCCATGGCTTTGACACCAGGCATCTGTCTCAGTGAGGCCCTTTTGTAGGATGTCCACATCTTTAGTAGTTTCAATTATGGATCCTAGTTTGCAGTCATCTGGAAACTTCATTAGCCACAGACCTTCCATGTTAAAGTTTACTTCAGGGAAGTAGATACCAAACAGGACAGGACCCAGGGCTGAACCCTGTGGTACTGCACTTGTCACTGGTCAGACCCAGGGCTGAACCCTGTGGTACTGCACTTGTCACTGGTCCAAAGTCGTACTTGGAGTCTGCTACTTTCACAGTGTGTGTTCTGTCAGTGAGCCAGTTGGCAACCCATCTTGTGACATAGCAATTTATACCTAGTTTAGTGGGTTTATCTATAATTCCAGAGTGGGGGATGGTGCTGAAAGCCATGGCAAGATCTACATAGGCTGTGTGAACCACCTTACCCTTGTCTATGGTTCTGTTGACTGCTTCAATGACGTCTATCAGGTTTAGGAGACATGATCTGCATTTTACAAACCCAACATGGTTGTGGTCCAGAGTTTGGAGATTATCAATGTCTCTTTTTATAAGTTATATGATTATACATTCCATGGCCTTGCAGAAAAGACAAATCAGGCTAATGGGGCGATAGTTCCTGGGGTCCGTGGTGTCTCCACCCTTGTGTAGTGGGATAACCGTTGCTGTGTGCCATTCAGCAGGCACAAAGCCTGAGGTGAGGCTATGACTGAACATGGTACGTCAGTGTGGTGCCTATTCATTCTGTAGTTTGTGTAGAACACAACCTGGAAAGTTATCTGGTCCCATGGATGCTGTGCTCATGGCTTTGGAGAGTGTTTTTTACCTGTGCAGCTGTGATGACAGCAACTTTGTAGTCTTCCTTTATAGAGATGTGCTCTTTCATGGGTGAGAGGGGGGTAAAGTTAGCATTGATCCTATCTGCTAGGATGTTGGCAATATCAGTTGGGTTTGTATATTTAGTGCCATTGTGCTGTAACTCAGAGCAGATCTGAGTATTGCCAGTGAGATTCTTGACATAGCTATAGAATGCTTTGTGGCTGTCTTTAGAATCAGTGTCGATTTTGTTTTCATAACTAGCTTTGGAGGATTTTATCAGGGATCACAGCTTCTTATTGATGTTGACCATGGAGCTCCTCCACTCATGGGATTTTACCCTTTTTTGCAACATTTACTTCTTTCTGTTGTGCAGTTTGTTTATGGCAGGGGAACACCAGATTGGCTTCCTTTTCATGGAGGATAGCGTCTTGGTTCTGTTTGAGGTAGTACGATGCATGCAGTCATGTAAGTGCTTATAAAGTGCAATTGGGAAGGATTCAGTAGTCGTAAATGTATTGTCCATCTGCATGGGTGTCCTGCAGTTCAGCACTTCTGTCTTAAGAAGCATGAAGTTGGCTTTGGAGACATTTTTTAACATGGTTTCCTTAATGGGGATGTGGGTCCAGAATGTGGATATGTAGGGTAATTAGCTTATGGTCAGATGGGACCAATGAGGCACTGACTTCAGGTGTGGAACACCGGTCACACAGGACAAACCAAACCCCGTAACCAACACAAATAACCACAAAGTGAGCTAAATGCTACTCACTGCCAGAAGTCTCAGCCTCCAGATGCACACACTCGAGGCACTTCTCATTATGGAGGATATTGATATCTGTGCAGTAACAGAAACGTAGTTCAAGGCTCCAAACAGCACACCAGCACTACCAGGATACTACTCATTCCATAACTTCCAGCATCAGAACCTAAATCATAGCACATAGGGTGAGGATGTGTCCATATTCATCAAGGATACCTACATCTCTCTCTACATGCTCTCTACAGGATATGTACCCATAGAATGCTGCACAGCAATGTTCTTCACACTCCACAGGGGTGGGGCCACAAAAACCCCTTGGCATTCATGCTCTATGAGCCTGACGAGTGTGTTCTGCAAGGCAATGGAGCCAATCATAATGGAAGTCAACAATACAGAGATTGGGAACCCTCACACAGTTGAGCACACCCAGTTTGGCTTTGTCAAATGCAGACCACGCCTCCTAAACTGGGAGGATTTCTTTGACAGTTACCCAAGCTACAGATGATTGAAATGAGCTCAACACAGCCTACCTATACCTCGCTAAGGCCTTTGACAACATTCCCCAGTCAGGTAATATAGATGAACTCACTAACCTGGCCATGAATCCATACATCACAAGATGGATTGCAAACTGGCTCACAGATAGATCGCACACATTAACAGTTGCTGGCTACATGTCAGACTCTACACCGGTAATGACTGGTGTCCCCCAGGGTTCAGTCCTGGGGTCCCTCCTGTTTGGTATAGACTTCCCAAATGTACATGTCAACACAGGAGGGTTGTGTTTGAGTAAGTTTGCTGGGAACTGTAAAGTGTTTGCCATAATAGATTCCCCGGGCGACAAACATATTCTCCAGAAGGGACTCTATGAGACAGATGTGTGGTGTCAGAATCATGGCCTCAAGCTCACTGTGGAGGAATGCATAGTGATCCCCTTTATTGAGAATAAAATACCCACAAACTACCACATAGGTGTTACCCCCTTAAAAATGACAAGGTGATAAGGGATCTGGGGACACAAGTAGATAGTCATCTTTCCTTTGACAACCATGTTGCCAAAGTGATTGGGAGATCTTATGTGGCCCACCTAATCAACAAAGGGTTTGCATCAGGATCCAAAGAGGTAGTGTTGGCACTCTACTCTTACGTCATCAGACCCATCATTGAGTACAGTGCACCATTTTGGATGTACTCGACTTAGCATATCCAGCAGCTGTAGAGACCACATAGGTACCTCACCAAGAGGATTACTGGCCTCAAACAGTTGTGTTATGCAACACAACTAGTAAGACTAAATCTGTTCTTCGTTGCTTACCACCTACTCAGAGGCACACTCTGCCTAACATACAGAGCCATGTCCAGCACATAACTGTTGAACATGCTCCATCTACAGATAACAACATTGAGTCGCCCTACACATTCCAGAGATATGAACCTCATCACAACGATGAATACAACATGCTGGTGGGATAGAGTACCATCCCAGACACTTGCCTTACTGTGGAACAGAGTCCCAATGTACATCAGACAGAACCCCGCGCTGACACTCTTCAATTGGAACCTTGATGAGTGGATGGGAAACAAACAATTCATGCCAGGCATCACATCAGCAGCCCCACTAGAAAGGGGCTTAGGGTAATAACTATTAGAACTAGGCCTTGGGAGACTACCCAATGGTGTGGTGAAAGCTGCACAACTTGCGTAGGCTGATATATGCCTTCGGGGAGATAGTCTACTACATACCTATGAACCTATGTGACAGGTACATGTCTACAGATAGTAGATGTGTACTTCATTGTACAGTCATGTTGTACAGCAGGCACATGGACCACATACACTGTAATGCTTACAGATACTGGTGGCTGTTATGCACAGTGGGAGAGATGTGCACCTCATGTCTTTCGTGCCATTGGGATGTGTGCTGGGTGGGACTGTCCTGGATGGCTCCCTGTCATGGTCACCCTCTTATACACATCTCTGTCCATCCATCTTTGGCTTATTATACTGTGTTCCCCCTACATATATATATATAGGTACATAGGTAGCTAATAGGCTATCTGCCTGAAGGCATATATTAGTATGGCCAGAGTGTGCAGCTATCACCACCCATGGAGTTAGTTCCCTAGGCCACTGTGTAGTAGAGCTGATGAAGTGATCCATGGTGTGACAGTTCAGTTTCACATACACTCATCAAGGCTCCTCTGGAAGACTGTCAGTAAGGATCTCGGCTTAATGTTGGTTGGGAGCCTGTTCCAAAGTAAGGGAAGTCTGTGAGTTAGTAATGTATCCTTCCAACATGTTCTATTTAATGTTGTGATGATGATATCCCTAGAGCATGTGGTACAGTGAGCTTGGGTTTACTTCAGATAGCGCATGTGCATCAGTTCTGCTTTGGACATGGACCTGTCTGTTGAGCAGAGATCTCCTGAGTAGACAGTATGCAACAGAGTACAGATTGAGTTAAATTCAGTCTTGTTGCATGGGAAACTGTTTGAGGCCAGTAATCCTCTTGTTGACGTACTTCAGTGGTCTTTCCAGCTGCTGAAGGTGCCTAGTCAGATTCATCGCAAGTGTGTTGTGGTACTCTCTGACGGGTCTGATGACTGATGAGTAGAGGGAACCTCCTTTGACCTACATGCAAAGACCTTGGCAGTTTGTGGGACCACATAGCATGATTTTCTAACCACTTTGTGAATGTGTTTCTGGAAGTAGAGATGACTATCCACATGTGTCCATAGATCCCTTATTATCACCTCCATATTTAGGGTGTTGGCACCTATGTTGTGGTATTTGTATGACTGTAGCTCGAGGCCATACTTTTGACACCACATCTGTCTGACTGAGACCCTTTTTAAGGATGTCTCTGTTGTCCCAAACATTGATTATGACAACTTTTTTGCAGTCATCCACAAACTTTGCTAAACATAGCCCTTGTGTGTTTGACTGTATTTCTGAAAGGTATACACCAGACAGGAAGGGTCCCAGCACTGAGCCATGGGGGACAGCAGTTGTTGCCAGCTTGAACATGAGACCACAACTCTTACCTTGTGGGATCTATCTGTGCCCCAGTTGGCAATCCATCAGATGACATACATATTTATGCACAGGTTGTTGATTTTGTGGATACGACATGTGTCTGGGATATTGGAAAAGGACTTTTCAAGATCTATTTGGGACGTGTGTCACTCATTTCATTGATGTATGTCCTGGGTGACTGCCTTGAAAACAGTCTATCAGGTTTGGGAACCACAATCTGCCCCTGACCAAACCAAAAAGGGGAGGGTTGGGTGTTTGTAGGCTCCCAATAGCTCTGTTTATGAGTTGCATCATGATGGACTCCATGGCCTTGCAGATCAGGCTAAGTAGGCTTATAAGACAATAGTTCCCATGGTCTGTTGTGCACCAACACTTGTGGAGTGTGTCAAACATTGCTGTAACCCATTCAACAGTTTCATATCCTGTACAGAGGGTGAGTCTCAACAGACTGTTCAGGTGCAGGGTCTGTTTGTTTTGGAGTTCACATATGACACAGCTAGGGAAACCCATAGACACCATGTTTTTAGGTTTGGAAAGAGCTGTTTAACCATTGTATATGTGATTTCTGGGTTTTCACAATCTCCAGGTATGATAATGGGCCCTTTTGTCAGTGAGAGGGGGGTAAATATGTATGAACCTGTCTGACAATATGTTGGCAATGTCAGTCATGTACATGTATTCATTTACAGTTTGCACTGACTCAGAACATATATGAGTTTACATTGATATTTATGACATAGCGAAAGAAAGCTTCATGGTTCTCTATGGACTCTTTGACAATATTTTTGCCAGAACATTGACTGGATAATGTTAGGAGTGCTCATTGTGTATTGATGATACTGATCGGAGATTTATTAATCTTCTTTGAATTTTCACTTTCTTTGAACAACTTAAGTTCTTGTAGTACATAGTTTGATTATGACAGGAGTCCAATATATTATATGGGTCTGTTTTCATATAACTGTGTGCGAAAGGCAGGATTGGTGAATAGTGACAAGTTTCTGGGGTAAGAACTGCAACCACCAGATATGTGTGGCCCACTGCTGTACTCAGACATGGCCCAAGTGTGTGAGCATGCCCAGTATGATATGTTGTTGACTGACATTGCTTCGTTTATTTAAGTGTGTGAGCACACCCAGTATGACCTTTCAGTATGTTGCTGACTGAAATTTGTTAAATTTGTTAAAGTGTGTGAGCATGCCCAGTATGGACATATATACTATATGTGTGTGAAAAATCAAGTTGGTTTTTACTTCAGGGCTCACCTTTGTGTTGTACATCGACAGGAAGCACACTGTGCCTGCAAGGCTTCCATGAGTCACTTTGCATAGACTTATCAACATTTCTACATACAGGGGGAACAGCTATTAGTTTTACATTTCTACCCGGGGGCACACCTGATTGTTACTGTGGGTGTAAATAAAATGAGGGGTTCACCTGACACTTATACACATTTGCTAGGCCTGCACTGCTATGTCAGGTACTCCATTTCAGTCTGTACTGTTGTCTATCGTACTGGCTTGAGGCATACTACTGTACTACAGATCTTAGCTTCCAGTTTCACGTATATTAGTTTGTGACTTCATAGTCTACCCAACCCACATCACACTGCCTGGCCTGCTGTTATCTGCCTGCATAGACCTGGGGGGAAGTTACTCATATGCCTCTTCAGAGGGCATGATACAGCATTTGTTTGTGTTTGTGTTAGTCTACAATTGTCCTGCTGTGTCTGTGCCAGTGAAATGCTGTCATGGCTTAGTGGTTCAGTACTGTGACTATAGTGCACAGTATCCTGAGTTTGAGCCCTGTCACTGCTTTTTATTTTCCTGCTGGGCAGACCAGACTGCTTAAGAAACAGTAGAGCAGGTGTGAGGGTGTTTACCTGACTTTGCTCAACTTTGCCCAACATTGCCCGATTTTGCCCAACATTGCCCAACATTGCTCAGCGTTGCCCGAAATTGCGCTAGTTAGCGCGGTGTGCAGCTCTGTGCAATTGTGTTTAAATATGCTAAATAGTGGTAAAATGTGCTTAGCATTGCTTTATATTGCTTAAAATAGGGCAATCATGCCTCAGGTGGTGCTGCAGGGCTGCCTATGTCAGATGCACATAGTACACTCCCTATACATGTTTGAAAACAGGTAGTGTCAAGTTAGGCATCTCTTTTATTGTATGTGCGAGTAAGAGAGAGGTGCCCTTTCCAGGGTTCCTACTGAGTCAGTGTATGTGCTATGCGTTGCCTCTTTGCCAAGGCCAGGACATACTGGGCACGCCTCCTTCTGCCTACTGGGGCGGGCTCAGGTTATTCCTCCTCTGAGTCACGCTGTGACTGTGCAGGCCTTGGCAATGGTGGGGGGCTGTTTGGCCCTGCCCCATGCTGTTCCTGCTGCAGCTGTTTTCACAGGATCATATTGTGTAGCATGGCACATACCATGATAATTTGGGTAGATGTAGTTGGTGAGTACTGCAAGGCTCCACAAGATGTCTCCAGGCACCTGAACCATGACTTGAGCATCCCAAACACATGCTCAATAATGTTTCTTATTTGTGCGTGTGTCTCATTATGGAGTTCTTGTTTAGGTGTGTGTGCATTTCTGATGGGTGTCATCAGCCACGGCTCCAGTGCGTATCCAGCATCCCCCACTAAGTGACCGTCAGGGATGTCCCCATTGGCAAATCTCTGGTACAGCTGCATCAGATGCCAGATGTGGGAATCGTGATAGCTTCCAGGGCAGCCAGTACACACATTCATTATTATGCTCTGGGCATTGCACACAACCTGGCAGTTGATGGAGGGGAAGCCCTTGCTGTTGATGTAGACCCTACCCCGCTCACCAGGTGGTGCTTTGATGTGTATGTGCGTGCAGTCTATTGCACCCACTACCTCAGGGTATTCTGCTATTTGGTGGAAAAGACGCATATTGCTGGCCAATGCCACATGGGAATTGGGGAAATATACATGCTCACCGACATGTGCTGACATGGCATCCAGGAACTGGTGAAGTACCCTGGATGCTGATGCCTGTGAAACCCCCATCATATCACCAGTTGGTCTCTGGAAGGTACCTATAGCTAGTATTCATAGGCCAACACATACCTTGGTATCCACTGGGATGGGTTCCCCTCTGTTGGTTCTGTGTGTGAGGCGTGGCCAGCACAGCTCAACAATTTGCTGCAGGAGGTCTCTGTCCAATCTATAGCGCTCCACTATCTCCAGCTCATGTAGCACCTGGTAGGTTACCCTGGGTCTGTACACTCTTCTCCATCTCCTCACTATGGGATGCTCAACAGCATTCACAACATCACGACCCTCAGCATCTTACACATGTTGGTTTATGATAGCAATAGCAGCCACTAACATTTTGTCTGACTTAAGCTTTTGAAGTTTTCACTCTTTGTATACTGCAGTGTTGCAGAGTTCTTGGGAAAAAACAGGGTAGACTGCTGTTTGCAGAGTTTAAAGTGCTGGGCTGGGCTGGGCTGGGCTAGTCTACTGCCTGTGTAATTCGCTAATTCTGATATATTTCACCTGGTAGCTCTGCTAGTTCTCCTTGGTTAACTTCCTACTACTTCTTTTCCTTCCTTTTCCCTTTCTGTTTCCACAAGGGGCAGCACCACACAAACAAGCGCACACACGCGCGCACATTGTGCAAGCACATTTGCAAGAAATTTCAGAAATATCCACGGCGTACACCTTTGGTTTCTGATTTTCAGCTAGGACAACTGTAGACAGGCCTCTTGCAATCCTGTGCAACTCAGGGCAAACACAAGCCACTGTGCTCCAATAAGCTTACAGTCTTTCAGACATACCTCCTCATGATGTTACCTATCTTCTACTCTACTACTCCCCTACTCCTACACTTACACTCCAGGTGCATGGCTCACATGCCGGGGAAAACTGGGATTCACTATCCTTATCCTCATTTGCATAGGATTGCTTACTAATGCTTGGTTACATCTCTCACACCGAGCTTCCTCCCCTTAACAACCACTACTCAGTGGCCATGTTGTTTTCAGCCTGCCATTCACCTGCATGGCAGAACAAGCTTTTTAGTGAAAATGCCCATTTTTGGCGCTTAAACATCAGCGATCGGGGAAAAAATATGGATTTTAAGGATTTACAACATTTGCAAATGCCAATGGCCTTATATTTGGCCATTGGCATGCTTCCTCAACTAGATGCATCCTTTATTTGGAGCTGTCATGGCTCTGTTTAGCTATTTGCAGAACGGTACTCCATTACCAATGGAGTACATTTCTGAAAATAACACTACTCTTACACGGACAGGTTAGTGTTTCCTGGATCACAAATTTACCTCATTTGCATAGCTTTCAGCAGCAAATGAGGTAATTTGCATACCATAGCACTGTCCATGCAAGAGTAGCTTTAGAAGCTCTCATGCATGCCCCTGCCGGCTATTGCTGGAACGCTCGGCAGACATATTGGCTGTCTGCTGTCTTACACTACTCTTAGACTCTGTGCAAGCCTTCATAAATCCGGCCCAATGCTTCCTTAACTTTCTCTCTTAGGAGGAAATATGGGACATGCATACTTGGACTGCACTCTACATGACTTAAAAATTCAGTGAAGAGTAGATATCCTATGCAGGTTTTTACTACGAAAAGGAAAGCGCCTTCTGAGGGTTACATCGCTCACAGATGCAAGTGAAACATTTTACAAAGGTCAGTTTTATGCCAACAATTCAGTGCTTATGAGCATGTGCAGGGTAAACATAAATTACTGCATCACTACCAGTGTTGGACTCTCAACCTGTACAGAATGTCCCTGGGGAAGAGAAGGGCCAAATGCATATCCATATAAACTTAATTTATTGTCAGACATAAACAATAACTTGTTTTTGAAATTCTTATCTGCCAGGTTTGTTTGCATGGCAAAATTATTGTATTCTAGAATGCACGATGCCACCAGGAATATACACACATCCTCATTAAATAATCTGAACTGTTTCAACATTAATAAGGTTCTTTTGTATAATCTGTCAAAGCCTGCTCAGCAGAATGACTTAAGGGGCCATTTAATATCATGCCAATTTGCTTACAGTTGAAACAATCAGAAATATTTAAAAGATCTGCATCTACTTCTTGTGAACTTTACTTAAAATTTAGTAATTTGTTTTTTTAATTTTTTTATTAGTTTTTCTTACTTTATTTTTTTTACTTAAAATATAGTCTGTAGTAAGTGCCCACTGTAGTAAACCTTTCCGCAAATGTTTTAATTATATGTAAAAACTGTCACCAACCAACATCTACTACCCGTGTTTGACACCATTCTGACATACTTCATCAGTTCTAAAATTAAAATGAATCATTTACATATTGCCAGTTATGTCTGGAGCATTCATTCTGTTTAGGTCTAATAATGTGTTTTTAGAAGGATAAACCTTCAAGGAAGATAATCACACTGCATTATTCTCCATGTGTTTTTTCAACATGCAATCTTGTGTAAACACACAGTGGAAGGCACATAAATGTATAAATACACCTATATCTTCAAGTATATGACAGCTACTAGACCACCACATATTATAGCACATGACTGCTACTACACCACCACTTACTAAAGGCATATGACAGCTACTAGACCACCTCTTATTAAAGGCATATGACAACTACTACACCACCACTTACTACAGGCATATGACAGCTACTAGACCACCACTTATTAAAGGCATATGACAGCTACTACAAGCTACTACACCACCAATTACTACAAGCATATGACATCTATTACACCACCACCTACTTACTACAAGCATATGAAAGCTACTACACCACCACTTACTACAAGCATATGACAACTATTACACCACCACTTATTAAAGGCATATGACAGCTACTACACCACTACTTACTACAGGCATATGACAGGCACTACACCACCACTTATTACAGGCATATGACAGCTACCATACCACAAGCAACTACAGGCATATGACAGCTACTACACCACCAGTAACTACAGGCATATGGCAGCTACTACACCACCACTTACTACAGGCATATGGCAGCTACTAGACAACCACATACTTACTCCAGGAATATGTCAACTACAACACTGCCACTTACTACAGGTATATGACAGCTATTACACCACCACTATCAGTTAAGCATAAACACTTAAATACTATATCCAAATCTAACTCCTCTCAGGGGACTGGGGAGAAGAAAGGAATCCATCTACAACACTGCACCCACAGAAATAAGCTGATACTGAGAATAATTCAAACATTTACACCATCTTTTTTTCTGTGAGGATAGTTCTAGCAGATTTATTAATTTTGACCAGAATTCCAAGCAATTTTGTGACACATCTGAGTAGCTATGTGTTTGTGTGTGTGTCTGTGTGTGTGTGTGTGTGTGTGTGTGTGTGTGTGTGTGTGTGTGTGTGTGTGTGTGTGTGTGAGAGAGAGAGAGACAGAGGGAAAGAGAAAGTGAAGCCTTAGGAGGGCTGCAGCTGAGAAGGAGTTTCATGTTCATTGCCCTCTCAAAGTTTACCTTGCTTCTAGAATGAGCATATAACCAGGATTGTGTCATAAGGTAATACACTTTTAACCAGGTCACAGTTTTACAGTGTTATTACCTAAAGTACACTAACCTATGCTGCACAGTTTTAAAAGGTCGTTCTCTAGTAACATTCGAAATGTCTACTAGCACACAAGCATGTGTTTGAGAAGATGTTTGTTAAAAGATTTATTTCAAAAAGACAACTGATTCTACTTTACCTTTAAGTGGTAGGCTGATTGTCAGATTCAGGTTATTGTTATAAAACCCAGCATATTTTTATGTACATTATCCCATTATCGGTTTACCATTTATATATGAGTTACATCTTTACTACTGAACATTTTCACCTGTTTAGTCCCTATCTTTATAGGTTTATATATCTATAATGGTTTATGATTTAGTTCATTTTCTTTCAGTATTCTGAGTATGTTTCTGGGCACATCATTAATCACTACTTAGTTTACAATTTTAATTACAAATATAAGGTATTAGTAACATCTTGCATTTGTGAATAGATGGTCATTTCAAGTCTGAATGCAACTCCTTTTGTCTAAACTGAGTAGTCACACAAATAAGCTAAATGCACGTATTTTATTTATTTAATTTGTTTACCGAGTTAGTACACTGATCACAATAGACTATTTGCAGGCTCAGCCTGGATGAAGAAATTCACAAAAATAAATCAGAACTAATTCACCAATACTGACTAAATCACAGAACGTACAAAGTCCAGTAGATGACTGAAACAATGAGCAAATATGCCCTAGGTAAGCTGTTGTTGCATAGTTGCAGCCAGTAAATTTAAAACAAGTATTTTTTTTGTGTGATAAGCACCCCTTCACCCCTTTACTTTTACATCCTCACTCCTAGGTAGGTACAGTTTATAGAATCATTATATAAACATAAACTAAAATGGTCTGCCCTCCCTCAAAGACTCTGTGATCTTGGTGCTCATGAAAAAATAATTTTTGAGCGCTCAGATATTCCTTCTACATAGAATAGACAAGTGAAAAATGGCAAACAGTGTCTCAGCCGAAGAATCTCAAAGAATATCAAAATAAGCAAAGAAGAATTGAGTAAGCAAACGAACCCTATTTGGGTGCATTTGCAAATGGACGTATAAATGTTATCCATATAGTGTCTGCAATTTTGAAACAAAGTAGTATGCACATTTGCTGTAAATACAGCAAGACAGAATAACAATTGTCAGCTTTCTCTGTATATTAATACAGTCTCTAGTTGATTTTGCATTTTCATTTTCAAAGGCAAGAATGAATTGTGTAAATAGGTTCATAGGTAAGTATTAGACTAGCTGCCCTTGTGTGTCATTTTAAGCCTAGCCAATTTCCCTTTTGTGCTCAAATTAAACTATCTCATTTGGTTAGTGATTAGCATTCCCCATCCAACGGTCAATAATTTTATATTACCCCTAATTAGAATAACAGGAATTGTACTCTAGATAATATGAGGGGACCCATACATGGGATAAAGCACTTAGAAGATGCCTCTATCCATTAGTAGTACAGTTGACAGTGCTGGGGTACTCTTTCTGTTTCACAGCCATAAATACAAGTTGCACTTGAATATGGACAGGGATGAATTTTGCTTTATGTGGATGGAAGTCTGTGTCAGAGCAACAGTACCCTCTACGAGATATACCTGTCCCTCCAAACCATTTTGCTGCTGTTGCTGAAGAGGTTTAGATCCCCTAGATCAAGTATTTTTATACCATTTGACTTGCTAATATGGAGTAAATTCATCAATACTGGGTCAGAGGATGCTATGTATGCCAAACACAAGTCACTTCTTAGCAGTCCTAAGGATACCGAGTAAAGTGACATGGGGCTGAGCTTGTTTTGAGACATTAATACTTAAAATATATGAAAGCATTACTTTTATTATCAAATAAATATTGATTATTTCCAGTGTGAAATCAATGCAATATGATTATGTCTCTCACATATTTTATCTCTGATCCTTTTAGTAGAAATATGTGTGTACATCAGCTGTGAATATGTTTAGATAGTTCTTTAAAAGTTGTTAGCTTATATTAGGACAAAATGTCCTGTAGGCATGTTGTGATATAACTAATATAAAATCATTATGAAACCAAAGCATGGGCTTTGCCTCAGTTTCAGTAATAAAATAAAGATGACGTTCTAAATTAAATATGAAATCTGTTGCAATTAAGAAAATAGTTTAACAGGGATAATTTGATTTGCTTGATTATTCTTACATTTTCATGGGGAAAACAGAAAGAACATTCTAGCACAAACCATGACTTGTGTTTCTGGACAATAAAAATATATGTATGCTTTCATTTTCTGATTGTTTATATATAGTAAGTTTTATACCAAAACTGTTACTGGGAACTGAGAAAAATTGTGTAGTTGATGAACTAGAATGACATTTTTTTAAGAGTTCAAAGATTGTATTATATCTCTTCATACAGAATCAGTTCCCTTCACATACAAATTACCTCCCTGGGCTAGCTATTCCTGGCACATACTGTGGCAATGATAAACAGCTAGGCATTGTTCTTCAAATAACCAGTTCACATACAAACTATCCTCATGAGTTTGTCACATGGAATACCTCATGGCCCATTGATCAGGTAACAAAAAGTCTACTTCTACTAACAAGTATTTCATATAAATTCTATGTTCTGCCCAAGCAACTAGCTGATTTCCTATATAGATTAACCTCAAAAGGAAGATGCATTGGGATCATTTTACTTGGCAGATAGTAGTAGTAATATCAAATTAGTACTTAGTGAACATATGACAAAAAAAGAAAGAAGGAAAGAAAGAAGAAAAAAGAAGGAAAGAAAGAAAGAAGGAAGGAAAGAAAGAAAGAAAGAAAAAGAAAGAAGGAAGAAAGGAAAGAAAGAAAGAACGAAAGAAAGAAAAAAGAAAGAAAGGAAGGAAGAAAAAAACGAAGGAAAGAAAGAAAGAAAGAAAGAAAGAAAGAAAGAAAGAAGGAAAGAATGAAAGAATGAAAGAAAGAGAAATAAAGAAAGAAAGAAAGAAAGAAGGAATGAAAGAAAAAAGAAAGAAAGAAGGAAGGAAGGAAAGAAAGGAAGAAAGAAAGAAATAAATAAAGAAAGAAAGAAAGAAAGAAAAAAGAAGGAAGGAAAGAAAGAAGGAAAGAAAGAAGGAAGGAAAAAAAGAAAGAAAGAAGGAAGGAAATAAAGAAAGAAAAAGAAAGAAAGAAAGAAGGAAGGAAATAAAGAAAGAAGGAAGAAAGGAAAGAAAGAAGGAAAGAAAGAAAGAAAGAAGGAAGGAAGGAAAGAAATAGAAAGAAAGAAGGAAGAAAGGAAAGAAAGAAAGAAAAAAAAAGAAAGAAAGAAAGAAAGAAAGAAAGAAAGAAAGAAAGAAAAAGAAAGAAAGAAAGAAAGAAAGAAAAAATAAATAAAAAATAGTCTTTTTTTCTGCCTAAAACTACCTGGTTTGCTGTTCAGGTAGTTCCTCAAAATAAAATAGTTTTTCTTTCTTTCTTTCTTCAAGAGACTGAAAATCTAATGGACTGAGAGAAGTTCAGTTTTAACTGCTAAAGTCTTTATATTCCAAATTCACTTGACAAACTCTGATTACAAGGCTATAAGGCATTTTTTTTTTTTTTTTGCAATTTATTACATTTGAATGAATCAAGTTACAATAATATAAATGCAGGAATACTGATTTTCAGTTATCTTTCTTTCTATCTATCTATCCTTTGTTGACTAGGTTGGGATGGGGGTGTTCATACATGAATGAACAAAAACATTAGCTATGAAATCGCAATAGCTTAGAAATCTCACTTAAAAATCACAAATGTACCTCTTAAATGCTATCTAAAAAAACATCAGTTCATTCTGACTTTATAAATCGCTGTTCCTGATTATAACTACTCAGAAGACAAATGTTTTGTAACAGCTAAATAACAGAAAACCTGCATTAAATAACAATATATACTTTAAAATCAGAGTTTATTTTGAGACAAGTAACTGGCTTGAATATAGGCAGCCTTTCAGACAGAAACTACTTGTCAAAGATAACCCGCAAGTGGCATATATTATACCATGACAACATGGAACATTGCTCCAGTAGCAAGTTTCACTATAAAAGTGTGGATTCATTATCAGTCATGTTTTGCAGGCAGTTACTCATACAGACTGTTCCAACCACAAATTATTTTTACAGTAATAATGTGTGTTTACTAATTTTCTTATAATCACCTGACAAAAAATGCAAAAATTGTTGGACATACTTGACATTATTTTTCTCAAAGCAAACAGGTTTGGCATATTGAGAGATAAGAGCTCTACAAGAATCTTTACCTGGCAAGTCTTTGCTTAAAATGAAGAAGGTTTGATAGAAAATACTTAAGTTTCACTAAAGAGTACACTAGATGCTCCACTAGTCAAATGCTTTGTATCATACCAGCAGAAACATTAAATTGTGAGAAAATCTGCAACACCAAAAATTTTTCATGTATAATTTATTCTGATAAGTTATAGTTATTTTGAAGAGACAGACGTTTGTTGCATAGAAATAACTGTCTCAAAGGGGGGGAAAACTATGATTTGCATTCTAATCGATTAAGGGAAACACTGCCATTCTGCACAAGTATACTGAATGTATAAGCCAGCTATGCTACGTGGTATGAGATCATACCAGTGATGTAGAACAGCTACTTAACTATGAAGGCTATGTTGAAATCAATGGAACATGATGGAAACACTATGCTAAGGAAATATAATGGGACATGGAACTGTACTATGTAAATGAATCCGATTACATATTTCTGGCATAAGCTAGACATGCAAGATCCTACCACAAATCACCAGCAATTTGCAACCATATCCAGTCACTCAGCACCACCTATATTTTGCCCAAATTTCATTGTTTAGTTTATCTACGGTACATGATTATGGGATGGTGTTAAAACCATTGCAAGATGTTGATATGCAGTGTATACTGATTTATCCAGATTCATTGCTTCAGTAACCTTTTAAAAAAAGTCAACCAAGTTAAGTCCATGCATGCAGTAGTAAGGCTTTGACAAAACTCGTCTCCTGTTGTGGTGCTACACATCTGTATTGCATATCTATTAAAAAGAAACAGAAAACTGACATTAACACATGTATGTGGCCATCACCAAAGGAGAAGGAGCACTAAAGAGGCCACCGACTACAACTCTTCTTGAATGTTGGCAGAGTTAATGCAGGCACATGGACTTACTCTGTATAATGACTACAACTTCACTACTAATTATAGGATCATAAGTTCACAGGAACCTACTAGGTTATTGATCTGTGGCGATCTTTAGAAGTCTTGCCATACATTCCTATGAAGTTTTTAGCCCTTATAATTTAAGCAAAAATAACCCAGAGACAAGCAGAAAATGTGCATGTTGAACCTATCCATGGGGGAAAAGGGTGCTAAACTGGGTGAATTTTCAGTCACCCATCCATTCATTTAGATGGAATAATGTAAGAGAATTATTTTGCTTTTTGTGGACAGGAAGATGATTCCAAAGAACCGGTATTCGCTGCCGTACATATGAATCCCACCATGTTCTATTTCTTTCTTTATTTCCTTCCTTCTTTCTTTCTTTCTTTCTTGCAAAAGGGATTTGGATCTATTGAGCAGGTGTTTACACCACCACTGGACTTACAAATGTGCATGAAGTCTGAAAGTGTAGGGTCTGTTGAGATTCTAAATGCAGGGTAGAGATTACCCCTCAGTAGCCTTTATCACATTGAGAAGAGGAAAAAGTCTTTGAGATGCTCCATATAGGTTTTATGATTTAGATCCTTGAATTTTTTACTAAGAAAGCACTGGTGGCATTCAAGTTGTCTAAGGTGTTTGCACAGATGCATAATGAAGAGGCATTATACAAAATGATCAGCCTGATTAGTGCAGAATATAGTGAAATGATCACATCCCTGGATGCAATACCCTTAGTAATAAGTTGTGCAATGAGAATGGCTATGTGATGATCAGACAGCTCATCAAATACATAGGTTTCAAGGTCAATAAATACTTGATCAATTTTCAGGGATGTGTTTTGAAAGGTTAGTGGTTGATACAACACCTTAACCCCATGTAGAAAATGGGAAAAAGGGTGTTGATGATGATGAAAGCAGCCCATCCTAAATTTCCTGGATTCTATTTGTGAGCAAACATTTAGTTGGGATAGTTTATCTACAATACCTGTGTGGGATGGTATTAAACATCATTCCAATGTGTTGGTATGCAGTCTATACTGATTTGCCCTAATTCATTGCTTCAGTTACTTTCTCAAAGAAGTCAACCAAGTTAAGTAGGCAGGATTTGCCGTTATCAAATCCAACTGGCTTTGTTCTAGAGTTTGTAGGTTGCCTTTGTCCTTATTTATTAATTCGTAATGATCTTTTCAATAGCCTTACAAATGAAGTGGGTCAGACTTAATGGTTATATTTTCCTGGGTCTCTTGACACCCTGCAAGGGGATGATAGCTAATGTTGTTTGGAAAAAACATGTTTGGAGGGTGACACTGGAAAGCCTCTGTAGAAATTCTGGCAGGTCCTGTTTCAAGCTGGTCAGTAAGCAGTCAGATATGTTATCAGGACTGAATAGTACCTTGAGGATTTGTTCTTGTGAAGTTTGAAAGGGGTGAAGATGTTGGTATGACATTTGGGAATATAAGAGGGAATGGGGGTGAAACTGGAGCTTAATTTATCTGTTAGTAGATTGGCTAGGTCTTTTTCTTGCATTTATTTTATGTGAATTGATTTTTCTTTTACTATAGAGCCTGTTTATATTTGGGTTCAACCATAGGTATTTATTTTTGAATTTGTCATTGTATTTCCTTTGGCTGGGGAAATAATTGGCAGTAAATAATTACACATAAGTGGGAGGTGGCTGCAACACTGAGGAGTGAAAAAGATGGGCTCCAATAGCCCTATTTGTAAGCTTAGTTAAATTTTCACAATATGCCAAGTTTGGAGGGCACAGCTACCAATATTGACAAGGGAATAACATCACGGGTACTTAAAGAAGCAGCAGAGAAACAAATGTCAGGAAAGATCCTTGAAATTCAGCCCTGGTTTGGCATCTATGTCTGTAATGGACAAGGGCAACGTGTAAATGGTTCATCTCCTAGGCACCTACCTGCAAATGCTTTACTTCTCAAGCGCTGCTTACACTTATCAACTTGCCAGAGATTTAGGATGCGTGGCTTGACTTAAAAAGGCATCAATGGTCATTAGTCTAGTACACACCTATGAACCTAAAAGTTGTAAGTAGTATCGCCAGAGACTAACAGACTGCAGGAATGGCTTCCCAAACAGCAAGAGAGTATCAGCTGTTTCCAGCAAAAAATGATAAAGACGCAAGAGGAATTAATTTGGAAGACTGAGTTATTAGAAAATCAGACTCATCAAATTACTGCACTTAAAACAGAAATGTTCGATATGAGTGACAAAATGATGATCTTGAGAACATGCAGAGGATGGGAAATTTTTGTTGGACAGGCATCCCAGAGACAGTTGAAGAAATTAGACTACTGGACTATTTTTAAACCAAATTTCCATTATCTATAAACATGCTCACAGATTTGGACTTCAAGATTGATAGAATCCACCAGTTAAGTAAATAATCCACCAGCCCTCATATGCCGATACAAGGCATTTCAAAACCACACTTATGTTCTGCTAAGGAGTAGGTTTTAAACCATACATACTTTCTACACAGTGTCCTACTAGAATGTAGTGTCATCCAATGTCAACCATTTTCCACTTTAATTCTAAGACTTCAGTTCTTTATCAGACTTATTTACACTTTGGAGCTAAGTTAACATGTTGATTACTAATGTCTGTGTAGAGAATCTATAAAAATTAAAAAAGTAGTGTTTATCGGGTCTATATCACTTCGACGAAATGGCAGAAGTTTGAACACCATATGTTCGAACTTCTAACCGCAAAGTGCAAAACTATCAAAGGCTTAGAACAGCGATTTTTTTTCCAAGGGAAAAAAAATCAGTGTTCTAAGAAAACACACACAACACAAGCACACCAAAATAAATAATCCACACATATACACTTCACAAAACCCTACTTCTAACCCTACACTAAACCGTACATACACTACTATCTATCCACTTACCTTAACCCAAACCCTAACCTAAGGTCCGTAACTATTGCACACTCACCTTACCCACTCCCTAACCCTAAGGTCCATAACTATCGCAGACTCACCTTACCCGCTCCCTAACCCTAAAGTCCGTAACTATTGCACACTCACCTAACCCGTTTCCTAACCTTAAGGTCCGTAACTATCGCACACTCACCTTAACCCGGTCCGTTCACACACTTACCTTAACCCGGTCCGTAACCTTCGCACCACAGTGGAGAGAATAGTGAAGCCACAGAAACGGCCCACCAAATTCTTTCCCTGGGAAAGAATTCAGTGTTCCGCAGCTTAGTGATAATCAGTTTTTGAACTTCACAGTTCGAAAATATGGTGTTCGAACAGCTGAAGTTTTGACGAACTGATAGGAACCTGTGTTTATCGAGTATAACATAATGTGTACTTTTATCTGTTTTTGTATATACCTGAATCAAAGGCATTTGATTGCAGAACTTAATTGTAGTATTGTTCTTTGCCATTAGATAATTATGGTAATAGGTTGTTACAAGCTATAGAGAAAATAAATGTAAAATAAATAAAAGGGCCAAAATCTGGAAGTCTAAGGCCAGGGAGGCTGTAGGGGCTGTTGTTCAAAAGTTAGGAGCTTGGGAGTGCCCATGTATTTCTGCCTGCCTTATTCAAAAGCAGATCTCATATCTTTCTGGCCCATGAGCCATGTGTAGATTCAGGGAGGACCAAAGGGCCATCAGAGACCCAGTCCAGAAAGAATAGACAGTAAAAGGGAGAGTTGAATGAAGAAGAGAAGTTGAGTTGCTTATTATGTTTTGTTATATGGACTGTGGATGGGATTTGCCACCCCATAAAAAAGGTATGATTAGGAACAAACTGAATAGAATTGGACCAGATGTTTTTCTGCTTGAGGTTAAGTTGTGTTGCACAGAGGCTAACAAACTAGTGGTAAAGGATTTTAAACTTGTAGAGTGTGGTGTGTCACAATGGGGAGATAAACAAGGAGTGATTTGTTTGGTTAGAAGTAGTATGCAGATAAAAGTACAAACATGGATGGTGTAAAAAGATGAATGATAGTTGGCCTAGATCTCAGGGGGTAAGAGTAGAAAATTGGGGCACATTATGGTTCAAATACAGATTCCTCAGTTTTCATTGAAATTTTTTATGCAGCATGGAATTAGTTGATGCTATGTTGTGCTGGAGAAGTCATTGGGGAGAATTTAACCAAGTAATTAGTAAATGGCATAAGGGGGATGGGTTGGATGGATGTATGGAGGCAGCAACATCCCACTTTGGGGGGATATACTTTTTCTGGAGATGAAGGGAGGAAATCAAGTAGATTGGATAGATGTTATTGAGAAGGAGAGAACTGGAGCAAGTTGTTGTGGTCCATTTGGTAAACAGAAGTATTTCAGATCATGCTCATATTCTTTTGACTGTTAGGGTCCTGGGTAGCAGGAGAGGAAATGTTAGATGGTGAAGGAGAACCTGGTTATGGGCAGATATACATAGAGACAAGGAAGGGAAGCAAATGAAAAATAGTATTTTAGCCATAAATGAGTCGAGGAAGGACTTGCCACAACAATGGCAACTGTGGTGGGGTGACATTAAATGTCCACTGAGAGGTCACATTATGGAGGAGAGGGACTTTGGCAAAGGGTACAGAGAGGCAAATTATTGAATATGAGGATAAATTAAAAGCATTACACAGAATGACAGATGAAACGTTAAGTCAGAATTAAGACAGAGTAGTTGAAACTCAAACAGAAAAATTACAGACATACACAGCAGAACTTGAAACTACCTCAGTAGAAAGGCAAATTATATCCATGCAGGATATTTGTTGAGAAAAGCTGACAAAATGGGTAGATAGTTGCCAGTAAAGGTTAAACACAGAAGAAGAGAGAGATGGCTACTCAGTCTGCTATGGAAAAGTGTGGATAAGATATTTGGGGTCCAGGTTAAGTTAGGTAATAGTTCTTGGAGTTTTACACAGGCTTACATAATTCATCAGAAAGAGGTTTGTCTGCTTTGTTGGTAGAAGTCTCATCTTTCAGATGTACTGGTGTAGTACTAAGTTTGGATGAGAGACTCCATATGGAGAAGATTTGAAGGTTGGTGTAATGGTTAGAGTGTTTACCTCACTGATAAAAGGCAAAAGGTTTGATTCTCACCTTTAAAATGAGAATTGGCTAGGCTTACAATGTTCAGTAAGGACAGTTAACCTCATACTTGCCTGAGAGCCCTTTAGGAATTAAGGAAGCTGTTAGGGGTATGAAGGAGGGGCAAATCACCTGATATTGATGAATGTACTGCAGAATTTTACAAAAAAAAAATCAGTATATTTTGATTAATTACATGACCCATATTTTTAACAATGATGTGGGATTAGAACTACTTCCAGATTCACTTACACAAGTATTGGAAGTCTTATTGCCTAAACCATCTGGGGACCTCTATGAGCCAGGGAGTTATAGACTCATCTGCTTGATAAATATGGATGCTAAAATCCTCGCAACAACTCTGGTCAACAGGCTATAGCACTATATACTACAGTTAGTAGGAAGAATCCAGATACAGTGCATTAAAGATTAATCATTGGCAAAAAAAAAATAGTGGATGTTAAGGAAATTCCTAGTTTGTGCTGACAGGGAGAACTGGTTGCAAGCTGAGGATATTTTCATTGATATTAAAAAGGCATTTGACTCCATCAAATTGTGTTTCTTGTTTTGAATATTGCAACATTTACAGATATGACCACATTTTTTAAATTGGATGAATAATCTATATAAGAAGGCTATGATTCATTTATTAATCAATAGTGATATGACATGAGACACAGAATCAGTAAAGGCATTAGACAGATGTATCCTTTGTTGCCCTCTCTTTTTGTTTTGGCAATGAAAACATTAGCACAGTGGATAAATTCACAGCTACAGGGGATTCCTTGTAGATGTAACTTTTTAATTTATTTGTGGATGATTGTATGTTGGCTAAGGAGAGGTTGGATATGGTCTTTCTGCTGGTTATAAAAATCTATGAGAAATTTAAAAATGTCTTGGACTTTGAGTGCTATCAGACAAAGATGGTGCAGGTGAGGTTAAGAAAGGGGGGAGGGTACTAAATTAGGGAAGCATCTAATATTAAGAAAACTGGCTACTATTTATCTTGGCTTATAGATGATGGAATCAGAACGGAACTTAATTTTGTTATAAATACTCAGTCCAATACCAGTTGATATCAGAGCTTTTAGCAACCGGGTCAGAGTTTTCACTTTATCAGGAAGAATCAATTGAATTCAGATGATGATATTACCTAGAATGATTTATATCAGCCTTCACTTACCCCTCAGAGATGGAGATTGTACTTAGCTAAAGAAAAATACAGAGTCTGTCTCAAGTTTGTTTGCAAAGGTAAAGGAGCTGGAATTTCTAAGTTAAGAGTTAGGCTCACAAGAAATTGAGGGGGATAGCATATGCCAGACTGAACTGTATGCTGTAGCATCACTTTTAGCACTTATTTTAATTGTTAGATATTTAGAAGGTTCTGAGAAGAGTGGCTGGGTTGAAGAAGGATATTACCAGCAGTTTTTAGTTAAGTTTATTAAAGATATAAAGAAAACCACATAGGGACTGCCAGGAATGTTATACATGGGGTTCAAGAAATAATTCATGTATAAAATTAGTTAATCGACTTGTGTATTGGAAAGGCACATTTGTCATAGGTTATTTAGTGAACCAGATTGGTAGGGACAGCCTTATATATTACAATTGGGATTCATTTAATGGCAAATATGTCAAAAAAGAAGAACACAATCACAGGGTAAGGTATCACCTCACAAATAAAAACAAGTCCAAAAGAAGAGAGGTAGATACGCCACAACAATTGAAGCAAACCAGACGAGCAACGTGGAAATAGAAGCAAAAATCCTTTATTCGAATAAGTAAGCGCTTTCACGTCACTTAGAACGCTTCATCAGACTTTAACAAAATAAAAAATTCAAGTCACTTAAATATCACAAACACACATATGAAACACCAATAAAAAAACATTCCCATATCACATGTTATTCAAATGGAGCTACATCACTTTCATTTAAAAACAATGCCAAATATATATGCAAACACTAGGTAACAAAAATAAAAAATAAAAATAACAATGAAAACCTGTGTATAAAACACATAAAACGAAACATATATAAAAAACATGTATAAAAAAGGATAAATATAACCCACAAGACATATACATATATAGAACTAATGTTTAAATGGCCTATCTAATAAAAATGGTTTCAATGATAGTTTATCATTAAGACCATGGCCTTTATCGGCCGCTAGCTTAATGATCCACCTGGCCTCTGCTTTTTCTGTGTTATTACCAATGTTGCCTAGTCTCTCTGTGACAAACAACTGTCCTATAACCATAAATCTAAATACATGTGTTGTGTCATGCTGCAGAATGTGTTTAGCCAGGGCATTACCCTCATTCTCCCTGTGAATGGCATAAAGATGCTCCCTGATCCTTTCTCTCAGTGTTCTGTTGGTCTTACCCACATAAAAACATTGACACTTCTTACATGAAGCCAGATATATCACATTCCTCGATTTACAATCTGCATATTCATCAAATTCATACCTAACACCAGTATCAGGATGTTCAAACACATTCGAGTTCATTATGAAACCACATTGGTTACAGCTACGGCAGGCATATGTATCTTTTCTCTGGGAAATAACTTTATTTCTAGATATCCTATCATAGCAAAGCAACTGCTTTAGGGACTTAGTATTCCTATAACTAAATGAAGGTTTATCACCAACCAATGCCTTAATATTACCATCCAATAACAAAATATCGCAATGTCTCTTAATAATATCAACAATGGACGTGTTGTTGTTGGTAAATGGAATAACTACCCTTCTATTACCTCCTCTCTTCTCAATAGATTGTTTATAGGTAGTATTATTTCTTTTTATGTAAGGTAATCCTATTTGTTCTCGTTCCATAGCACATACTATCTGGAGATCACTATTACGATAACCTCTATCCACAAAGTCTTGCTCTATGGTTGTAACTGCTTCAGAAAAAACAAAATCATCACTAGTTATATGTGAATAATGCATTACTTGATTTTTGACAATGTTTTTATGTATGTGTGGCAGATGCATGCTGTCCCTGTGAAGGATAGCATTCCTCCTGCATGATTTCTTGTATACTTCTGTCATAAAAATGCCATCACATTTACTCAGTGTTACATCTAAAAAATCTATCTTAAACTGTGAAGCTGTACTAGTTAGTGTAAGAAATGTCGTTGTCCCATTTATATAGGTAACAAAATCATCTAAACTCTCCAAATCCCCTCCCCAAATCAAAAAAAAGTCATCAACAAAATGTTTATAGTATTTAATAGATTTGGAGAACCTTAGATGTTCTAATATATAAGTACTCTCCCAATATGCTAATACAAGATTAGCATATGAGTTGGCACACGAAGTGCCCATTGCTACACCTCTAATCTGAAGATAATACTCACTACCAAAAGTAAACACATTATAACTAAGAACCATTTCCAATAACATCGTGATCCTCATAATTTGGCTGTTACTTAATCCTTTATTAATCCAATATAATCTTAAAAAATCTATCCCTACTTCATTGGGTATGCATGCAAACAAAGATGCAACATCTAGTGTCACCATATAGTCTAAAACTCCTAAATTATTATCAGTATTAAAAGGTGCTAAAGTTTCCAAAAATTGTTTAGTATCACGTAATACAGAATTCGTGGATTCTACTATAGGTAGCTGAATTTGGATGCCAGTTATGGGTATACGAAATTATTAATAGAACAGTACACTGATATAGGAAATGAGCTTCAACAAGAGGCTCTTGTGCTTGAGAAGAAATTGACTGCTGTTCTTACTGACCCACAAAGGGAAGATTTTTACTCAGATGTAGCCACCACATTGCAAGCACTAGATAATAAACTTTTACTAGCGAAGAAAAAGAAGTTAGAGAGAGACTGTTTGGATTTTTCGAGGGGGAATGTTTTTTCCTGGCCGAGGGAATCCACCAGGGCTCCTTATGTTGCTACACGCAGTAGCATTCCTACACCTTCTACTGAGTGCACGAACGTCTCTGCTCCCCCTACTTCCGCAAATATGCCTTCACTTCCTGTCAACATGTTACAAATAGAACCACGTTCCAATTTGCACTCCTCTTCTACCCTTTTGACTGGTGACGTTAATCCTGTGATTGCTCCAGAACAAGTGGTACGAAGGAAGACTGCATCAGTTGTAGGACAATTTTCGCTATTTGGAGATCATGAAGATACATCTCTCCGTTTTCCACTCCCTTTTCATACAGATCAGAAGCAGAACTGGAGTCCACAACAAGGAACCAGGAAAAGGAAGGTGTCTGGAGGGCCGTTCGAGTTTCAGAAGAAAGCTCTGAAACCAGTGGCAAGGACTTAATTGTTAATTTATCACAGTATACATTATCGGACAGTGAAAGAAAGATATTGAACAAATGTCTGTCATTTATCCCCTCACAAGGGGTTGATGTAAGTAGTTTAATAGTAGACATTAAATGTTTTACTAGAAATGTTGCACTGGGTATGCAGTTTGGTGATAATGATGTGACAAATGTAGATACCATGGTTTTTAAAAAAAAGTCAACATATACTCCATTTTTGCATCCTTTGCTAGATTGTTTTGAAAAAGCTTGTAGTAACGATTTTTTGAAACATTTTGAGGAGAATAGAGTTAAACCAGATTTTTATAATGTTACTAGAGATGAAAGATCAGCTTTACAGAAGTTACAGAATAATGCTGACATAGTAATAAGACCAGCTGATAAAGGGGGTGCTACGGTGCTATTGGATACTACTTATTATAATGACACCATGCTAGAAATGCTTTCAGATGAGACTACTTACAAGAAACTGAGTAAGTTAGATCTAGATAGATTGATCAAAACAGTACATGCAGACCTATATGATATGCTGATGTGTGGGATTATTGATAATGATTTATACAGGTATTTTTTAGTTGACAAACCTTTGATACCTACAATTAGAGGTCTTCCTAAAATACACAAGACCATGGACAATACTCCCCTCAGACCGATAGTATCAGGTAGAGGCTGGTTAACAGAAACAATGTCAATCTATTTAGAGAAGAATTTAAGACCTGTAGTAGAATCCATGAATTCTGTATTACGTGATACTAAACAATTTTTCGAAACTTTAGCACCTTTTAATACTGATAATAATTTCAGAGTTTTAGACTATATGGTGACGCTAGATGTTGCATCTTTGTTTACATGCATACCCAATGAAGTACGGATAGATTTTTAAGATTATATCTGATTAATAAAGGATTAAGTAACAGCCAAATTATGAGGATCATGATGTTATTGGAAATGGTTCTTAGTTATAATGTGTTTACTTTTGGTAGTGAGTATTATCTTCAGATTAGAGGTGTAGCAATGGGCACTTGTTGTGCCAACTCGTATGCTAATCTTGCATTAGCATATTGGGAGAGTACTTATATATTAGAACATCTAAGGTTCTCCAAATCTATTAAATACTATAAATGTTTTGTTGATGACGTTTTTTTGATTTGGGGAGGGGATTTGGAGAGTTTAGATGATTTTGTTACCTATATAAATGGGACAACGACATTTCTTGCACTAATTAGTACAGCTTCACAGTTTAAGATAGATTTTTTAGATGTAACACTGAGTAAATGTGATGGCATTTTTATGACAGAAGTATACAAGAAATCATGCAGGAGGAATGCTATCCTTCACAGGGACAGCATGCATCCGCCCAACATACATAAAAACATTGTCAAAAATCAAGTAATGCGTTATTCACATATAACTAGTGATTATTTAGTTTTTTCTGAAGCAGTTACAACCATAGAGCAAGACTTTGTGGATAGAGGTTATCGTAATAGTGATCTCCAGATAGTACGGGCTATGGAACGAGAACAAATAGGATTACCTTACATAAAAAGAAATAATACTACCTATAAACAATCTATTGAGAAGAGAGGAGGTAATAGAAGGGTAGTTATTCCATTTACCAACAACAACACGTCCATTGTTGATATTAAGAGACATTGCGATATTTTGTTATTGGATGGTAATATTAAGGCATTGGTTGGTGATAAACCTTCATTTAGTTATAGGAATACTAAGTCCCTAAAGCGGTTGCTTTGCTATGATAGGATATCTAGAAATAAAGTTATTTCCCAGAGAAAAGGTACATATGCCTGCCATAGCTGTAACCAATGTGGTTTCATAATGAACTCAAATGTGTTTGAACATCCTGATACTGGTGTTAGGTATGAATTTGATGAATATGCAGATTGTAAATCGAGGAATGTGATATATCTGGCTTCATGTAAGAAGTGCCAATGTTTTTATGTGGGTAAGACCAACAGAACGCTGAGAGAAAGTATCAGGGAGCATCTTTATGCCATTCACAGGGAGAATGAGGGTAATGGCCTGGCTAAACACATTCTGCAGCAAGACACAACACATGTATTTAGATTTATGGTTATAGGACAGTTGTTTGTCACAGAGAGACTAGGCAACATTGGTAATAACACAGGAAAAGCAGAGGCCAGGTGGATCATTAAGCTAGCGGCCGATAAAGGCCATGGTCTTAATGATAAACTATCATTGAAACCATTTTTATTAGATAGGCCATTTAAACATTAGTTCTATATATGTATATGTCTTGTGGGTTATATTTATCCTTTTATATATGTTTTTCATATATGTTTCGTTTTATGTGTTTTATACACAGGTTTTCATTGTTGTTCTTATTTTTTATTTTTGTTACCTAGTGTTTGCATATATATTTGGCATTGTTTTTAAATGAAAGTGATGTAGCTCCATTTGAATAACATATGATATGGGAATGTTTTTTTATTGGTGTTTCATATGTGTGTTTGTGATATTTAAGTGACTTGAATTTTTTATTTTGTTAAAGTCTGATGAAGCGTTCTAAGTGACGTGAAAGCTCTTACTTATTCGAATAAAGGACTTTTGCTTCTATTTCCACGTTGCTCGTCTGGTTTGCTTCGATTGTTGTGGCGTATCTACCTCTCTTCTTTTGGACTAATGGCAAATATGGTTTGACAGAGAGAGAGAGAGAGAGCATGATTACATTTTGTACAAATGAAGCAGTTGGTTAGTGTGTGGATTAAAAACTGTACAATTGGTGAGTCAGTGTCAGAATTTACCTTTCCAGAGAGCAGCTGTATGAGACCATCACATGAGATAATGGTTTGATTGGTTTAGAGCTCTCATATGCCATCAGGTATGTATAAGACTGATGGTGTTGTGGGGATGATTAGGTAGGACCCAGTCTCATGTTTTGGGAATGCAGGACTATTCAAGGGTGGAAGGAAATACAATTAAAGAATGGGAGGCTATTTTTCTGGAACAGGTCCCCAAGATATTGAAATTTTGAAAGGCTTATCTTAAGAGGGAAAGAGAAGGAGGGACAGATTCAAAGAAAAAAATGTCCTTCATATGTGAGGATGGGTAAGGAGCTATACTGGTAAAGCATGGAAGGGGGGTGTATAACGTTGAAGTAGGAAGTCAAGGCAAAACAATTATAATACCATAGAGCTTTAAGTGTCCAGGAAAATACAGAGAAAAAAACGAATGCCTCTACTGAATGGTATAATGTGTGTGTTTGGATACTATTTCTAATTTGGTAGCCCACACTTTTGATACAGCGTTATTGGATATATATATATATATATATATATATATATATATATATATATATATATATATATATATATATATATACACATATATATATACATATACATATTTTTTTTTCCTTTAGTCCTATATCAAGAATTTTTGGTAAAACTGATAGAGTTACGGCCATAGATAATGTTATAATTTGTGTTTTTTTCATTTAGTTATGAAAAAAATTCAATAAGATATACATTAATAAAAATGATTTTGCATAAACAGTAGGTTCATTGAGTTGGGAGGGGATGTTGAATGAATGGGGGAGTTTCTTGCTATTTCTCTATTGAAAAGGTCCTTTGATTTTAATAGGCTTCATCACTGATATGTAAGTATTCATCAATGTGCTATACCAATGTGAACTTACTAGGTCTTCTGTAGTAGTAAGCGACTGGCTTGAGTTTTGGAATATGGTGTAATGCTTTTCTACTTTTCATGTGGTGTCTTAGTGGTCTAGTTCTAACTAGGGTATGGGGATATGGTGTAATTGCTAGGAGTTTTCTGGCAGTTATTTTTTCATAATCATGTAACAATGGTCACAAACAGGAAAGGTGTATGCTGAGAGAGCCTCAGATATACTTATCCTTTTTTTTTAAAAAAGTAACACTAAGATATCTGGATAACTGTGCGATCAGTTACACACAGACAGAATTTACAAAGTGCATGCACTTTCAATGAAGAATACAGCAAGCATGTTTAACCCATAGTATAGACTTACCATTTGAGAATATAGCAAGAATTCTTATCACTGTCCTATTTTTATTCCAAAAAGAAAACCACTTCCATTTTCACTTCTGGCAGAGCTTATTGGATGAAGGCCTAATGTATTAACATACATTTTATTATTAGAAGCAAATCCTTCGTGTATACATCTTGAGAAATTTGAGTCACTGGTGCACAACACTCATTGTTGCCATGACAACAGTGTTCTGCAAAGTGGAAGATGTATCCAAACATTGCACATTAGTGACAACAGCATGAACCATGGCTGTCCTTACCTTATGTGGCTGCTATAAGAACTCAAGCTTTGTCTCTCTCAGCTCTGATAAATATATATATATATATATATATATATATATACACACACATATATTTATATGCATGTGTGATGTATGTGTGTATTTTATTTACAAAAATATATCAATATATCATTATATCTACATATATATATATATATATATATATATATATATAGATATATATATATATAAAACATTTGTATAATTTGTATAATGTATGTATATATCTATTTACACACAGACATTAACAACTTGAGCCAATGTACCATATGAATATAAGAACAAGGATGATCTTTAGGTCTGTGATGCATCATTTTTAAACCAATTCAGCGGGTTGGCACAAGCATGATGAAAGCCAACATTCCCTTTACTCTGGCTATGAGTGTAAACACAGCTGAAATGACAGAATTCTGTTTTCTTTTCAGCAGCTGGATTTATTCATAACTTCCGTGCTGAATATATCAGGAAGCATTGATGGTGCTATGACATCAAAGTTGATGGCTTCATGAATCATGAATGGAATCATGCTTATCTTTTGGTACTCATTACCTGAAGAATGAGCTTGTATGTTTACCAAAGTAAAATAGTTGAAAACACCAGAACCAAGGCAGGAAACAATAACTCAATGAGACACTTTAAAACATTAAAACACTTTAAAAATGCAAGTAAAAACCTTTGCCAGTATGGCTTCTTCAGGCATAACACTACAATAGTAAAACCAGCCCTTTTTATACAGTTTAAAATTACATGACGCAGCAATTAATTAAACCTTTTTCTGCAATTCCCTTAAATAGGGTTTAAAGATATAGAGCTATTCAAGCCAGGAGGAATGTATGCTTTCAAACGTAAAATCCACTGATATTCATTAATTTCTGCAGCATGTACTATACTCCCACCTCTCAGGGAGTTATGAAAAATATTTAAATCTAAAAAACTTAAAAATCATGATTAGCTTCTCTCTCTCTGCTTGACGCTTATAAAGTACATTTGTGGATGTCTTCCTTTTAATTTCAGATACATGGCTATGGATATACTCCTTACGTTTCTGATTTGTTTTGCCAATGTAATAAGCATTACATTGGTCACAAGTTGCTAAATATACTCAATTTTTAGATTCACAATTGCCATATACATTTACTCTAAATTATTTTCCATGTAAGGGGCAAAAAACATTGACAAACAAATCAAAGACTTAGGGAGTATATCAGTACCCATGTAACTGAAATTAAAAGGAAATGTAATTCTGATCACATATATTTAGTTTGGTGATATCAGAGTAAGTGAATACTGGATTGGACTCACTTACACAGGTATACGGATTTTAAAATGTCAGTGTTCTTTGCTGTTTTCCCTACTGTTGAACAAATTTGGAGTTTGAATAGATAATTAATGAGGGTGGGTACAGGGGCTTGCCCCATTGCAAAAAACATGTCTTTTTTATATTTTATTTTATTTATGTTTTGTGTTTTAGATTAAATGGTTTTAGATGAATTGAGTTTAAACTGAGTTAAGATGTATCATCATCTTCTTGTATAGCCAACAGCTGTTTTGCCGATACAGTTTGACAAAACAGCTGATCGACAGTTGTGCATGATCCAGTACATTACCAGGTTATATACAGTAGGTGTAGGGTGTGACAGTTTATATGATAGTGATATACAGAAAGTCATTATACTGGATGCAAAGTTCTGAAACATCAAAGTGTTGAAACTTTACAATGCTGCACTCAAAACACCTGCTAACACAATACATGTACTACATATATACACTGTGGTAGTAAACAAACAGTCAACAAACAAATAATGTCAACCCCCCTATTCTTTAAACTCAGAAATGTCCCTACAGAAGGGGCCGGAGCAGGTTCAGCTCTCAAAACATGTAGAAGGGTAGGTATTTGGATTTCAGCATTCTGATGTTTCAACAATGTGCTTTTAGTCCAGGGATACTTTGTATAATTTACCTTAAAAGGCAATTGAACCCTGAACCCTTGGCACAGAATGCCTCAACATTAAACTGTTGTACTAACTGATAAGGTAGATCATCAAGCTTGCTTTGAAATTTAAGGATCTCATTCAATGGCTACAGCAGTTTGTGACTTATAAGCGAGAAGGACTGGAAATGTTCAGCATAACTCTCTGCCTTATATCACAAGACATAAAGACAAAGTCAAAAGCATGTACTGCTTTTAATTATTCCTCCTATAGACTTAGAAAGCCACTTGGATACCAGCTTTTGCACCACCATTTAACTTGAGTGCCTGGTATTAAGGACCAGCTATAATCACTCATGAATTATCAGGGCAGGGAAAAGGGAGCAGTGAGACTTCCTGGCAATGGGGACAGGTATGGGGCATGTGGTATGTGAGCATGTGTGTGCATTTTATGAGTATATTTTGCTGTGTGTTGTATGTTGGAGAGTGACTGTGCAGGTGCCTTTGCTACCACAATGCAGCAGCCATCACTGCTAACTACCAGAAGAAGTGTTAATTTGCACTTGCAGTAGTTAATGGCAATTTAGAGTCCTGCAAATTAGTCAATAATGAGGTCTTTTCTCATTGTGATTAGTATGTCTCTGAACTGCAAATCTCCACTCATCGAAACAAGGCCTTTTCACAGCAGCCCTTACCCCTAGAGGTGAGATTCTTTGTGAATTTCACAACAGTTTCTAACTAATGTATGGTTTAAATATTATAATGGTTATTTGTCCAGATGTCTGAAATAGCGTATGCATTTTGGAAGCATGGTTACTAGTTGTTCACCTGCATACAATGTTTGGATTTTTTCCCTTTGATTCCCCTTCTCTCCAACAGCTGACCTTCAGTGACTCCTAAGAGCATCTCTTCAGTCACCAGATTTACTGAACATCATAAGCCTAGTACAGACTTTGCTTGATCCATGTTTAGGGCTGGTGAGGAGACAGAGACACCACTGGGCACCACCATATTATGGCTGAGGAGGATTTTTTGCTGTTCACTAAGTAAGTTTCCTGCACTTGTGTGCACCTACACTATTTAAAACCAAACATGCAGTAAGTATGCTGGTGTATTGTGCTGCCACAATGGTGACACAGCCAGTGTCCTGCCTTCCTGAAGACAATGTGCCAATATTTCAAAACAATTTATTTAAATACAGAGAAAAATCTATATAAAGTAGTGATCATAGCCGGCCTTAGGCATACGCCAACTAGGCTGCCGTCTAGGGCGCCACTCTAGCAGGGGCACATTTCCAGTATTTATTTAGTGTAGATAGACCAGGATGGGGGCACTGGGTGGTGTGGAGGGGTGCCGTGGATATCTTTTGCCTAGGGCACCAGTTGACCTAAGGCCACTCCTGGTAGTGATAACATATAGGGTATGTTTCTTTTGGTAATCTTGATCTTTTCCAGAAACTTGATATGTTGTACATACTTGTTTTCTTAACTTTCCTCCCGACTTTTTCAATGCCTGTCTGTAGTGTTTGCATACCATAATGCTGCTGTAATAATTTAAAAGACACATTCCCTTTTATTTTCTCATAATTTTCTGGTCTGTTAGAGTTCCTTTTTTCCCCAAAGAGTTTCCAGTATGGAAGGGCCTCTTGCAAAAGAAAAACTAAATGAAGAAAATTGCCTTTGTTATGGCATGGGTCTATATCACTTAATTAAAATGTCTAAACATTGAACGCCATTTCATTGACCACTAAACATCGAACTACCATTTATACGAATAACTAATTCGGCAAGCAAAACAAACTGCAAATAAATAAATACATGTTTTTTTTCCTAGGGAAAAAATTGCTAGGCCAATCAGAAAAGACACACCACTTCAAACATTGCAAAGTGGGCCAGTAATGACACACCACTTCAAACATTGCAAAGTGGGGGGCTTTGCCCCCACACCCCCTAACTAAATATACCAACTCTTAGATCACACTACAGTGGTGAAAAGGGCAAATTTATAACAATGGCCAAGCAATTTTTTTCCCTAGGAAAAAAAATCACTGAATTGGCTGTTCTCATAAATGTTAGTTAGATCTTTAGTGGTCGATGAAATGGAGTTCAATGTTTAGCTATTTTGATTAGATAATATAGACCCCTATGGCACTGCTTTAAAGTCAAACAGCTGACGGTGCAGTCTACCATCCTCAGCCTGATGTATTAGCAGAAAGGGTCTGTCAAACACTGAAATCCACTCTATGGAACATTACTAACATAGATGTGAAGTACCAAGGCTACTTCTTCCTCTGCTTATTGCTTTTGATAAAAGAAGTGCACAAGCTTCAACTAGGCTTCTGTCATTAGAACCTTTGCATGGTTAGCATCCCATGGAATGCTTCACATTGCCAATGAAACCTGGTAAGAAAAGAAGATACCAATACTATACTAGTTTGCAGAAAGAGTAAAGCTGGTTATGCCAATAGTAAAGGAGTGCTTGAAGAAAGGCCATATGATGCAACAGTGAATTTAATAAGCAGAATGTCCAACATAGAGAATTTAACCCAGGAGATCATGTATTAGTGCTAGCGTCTTCTGTGAAGAGAATCTTTCTGACTAACTGGCAAGGCAATTTAAGATAACAGAAAGAAAAAATGTAGTGATCTACAAGGTTAGACAGACAGGAACGAGTAGTAAAAAAGAAGTTTGTCACAGTAATCCAGTGAAGCCGTGGAATTAGGTAGAATGTTCTGTGGTAAGATTACAAGGGGAAGTTCATACTGAAGGCATCGACGAATCTAAAATGAAGTTCAGCTACAAAGATCTTTGTTAAAGGTATCAAAAAATGGGACATAAGATCATTTTATTAAGAAATCATGGTGTATTCTCAGACATGCTTGGCAGAGCTAAGTTGATAGTTTGTAACACAGCAATACCTGGGGCAAACATTAAACTGAGACCTTGCCAGGAAAGCTAGACTGGGTAGGTGCCCATTTTCAGAAGAAGCCTGGGGAGAAAAGCGCCACAGTATTACAAAAATATGTTAAGAGCAATAATATTAATAACTACTTCAAATAATGCTTACACTGGAGTGATATAAAAGTCACAGACTGAATGGAGCAATAAAGTAGGGCTACTTTTCTATATAATGGAACAGGTAGATTCTGTAATGTCTTTAGGAAATTGAAAGTATTTCAAATTGTGATAGCTATTCCCTGCTGTGAATTGAGAAGTTGATAGAGAGCATAGAAAAAGCTAGATGCTTGATAATGCTGTACTTGATGATGAGTTACTGGCAGATACTTTTTTCCCCTGCAGGAAAAAGAAAGTATGTAACCTGAATGTCCATTTCAGTATCTACAGACAGTTCTACCCTTCAAGCAACTTTCAGTGATTAAAGGATAAAGTATTGAAACCCTACTCATGATATGATGCATATCTGTATGACATGTTTTTCCATTTAGAAGATTGTGAGTCTCATTTACTCAAAAACAGTCTGAGTTAGAGGCTATTCTTCAGGCAGGTTTGACTGTATGATAGGAGAAGTAATTCTAGCCAAGAGTTTATCCCCAAAAAATAAATCTCAGTCAGCACCTGTTGCCCCTGTCAGTGAGCGAAAAAGTTGGAACCCCTGGGATAAATTTGTGGTTTCTCCACTCATCAAGATTGCGTTTGAAGCGGGTCAGTGAGGTACTCTGTTTGACAAGTATGGGAAGACTATTCCAGAGATGGGAGAGCCTCTGGGAGACAAACGTGTCTTTCCAGCAGGATTTGCTGATGTATATTAGATTTAGGCCTTTTGAGTGGGCAATGTGCGAGGAGTTAGACTTATGGATATGTTGCATCTCTAGTAGGGCAGGGTCAGATATTAGCTTGCAGGCGGGACACAGGTCACCTCTACGCAATATGTATGATACTGAGTAGAGTGGCAGTGATTTGAGCCTGTCCACACAGGACAGGTGTTGGAGGCCATGGATTCTGTTTGTGAGGTATTTCTGTGGCCTTTCCAGTTGGTACAGGTATTTGGAGAAGTACATACCAAATGGGGTGTTATACTCAATTATAGGCCTAATGAGGGAGGAGTACAGAGAGGTAATAACCTCCTTTTTTCTGGATGCAATCCCTTTACTTATGAGATGAACCAAGTAAAAGGCTTTTCTGACCACTGCCGCTACATGATGGTCGAATGTGAGATTGCTGTCAACCTGAGTACCCAGGTCTATCACCACAGATTGTGTGCTAAGGGTCCCTATGGCACTCCGCTAGTAACAGTTTTACATCCAGAAAAGGAAACAGTAACTTTCAGAACTTGGACATATAATTGTGCAGCTAATATATTAGCTATATCCTTGTGGTCATCATGGGTGATATTATTCTGGATGAGCTCAGGGCACTGTTGGACATTAATCATTAATTTTCAGACATAACTGATGAAAGATTTAAAGTTTTCTTTGGAATATGAAATAAACTAGTCTGCATTACATTTTCTGTAAGTTCCTGGAGGTAGGGTGATAGGGATTGCTTGCCACTTTTTATTGTTGTCTTTCTTTCTTTATTTATTTATTGACATTTGTTGACCAGGAAAGTTCGACTGGGGCAAGAGCTCATTTTCAGCAGAGGCCCGGGGAGAAATGCTCCACAAACACATTATGATTGCACAGTATTTACAAGAATTTACAGAAAATACAGTACAGTACAGTACAATCTAACAAAATGTAAAACAGACTAATAAAGTGTGGGAAGTTACAATATCAAAGAGAAAAACAGAGTAATTTACAATATATATATATATATATATATATATATATATATATATATATATATATATATATATGTCTACTTCATTTGATTGAAAGACCATTTGGTCGAAATTTCATTTGATTGAAAACCAGTATTCAAGGCATAAAAGTGGGATTTGTCCCCCTCCTCAATGTCGTGCGACCCAGGAGTTGATATATATAAGTATAAAACAAAAAGTACACATTTTAAACGAAAATAGGTGGGGGACTTCACCCCCCACATCCCCAATGTGGGGGGGCTGTGCCCCCAACCCCCCCCCCCAATATGTATACCAACTCCAGGGTTGCATGTCATTGGAGAGGGGGACAAATCCCTGTTATTTGTCTTGAATACTGGTTTTTGATAAAATGAAATTTCGATCAAATGGGTTTCAATCAAATGGTCTTTCGATCAAATGAAGTAGACCCATATATATATATATATATATATATATCTATATATATATATATATATATATATATATATATATATATATCTATATATATATATATATATATATATATATATATATATATATATCTATATATATATATATATATATATATATATATATACATACATACACCCACACACACTTTCTTTTGAAAATATTGAAAAAGATTGAAAGTTAAGAAAGGAAAAGATGCGTAGAGGTCTAGTGTTGGGTTGAACGAATTAATAAAGGGAAAGAAAAATCACTAATGGGGTAGTTTTAAAGGGGTGAGGGATTAGAATGATAGTTAAGGTTAATGAGATTTATAGTAAGAACAGAGTTGTTTAAAGTAACTTATAGATCAAAAAGAGTTTCCTACTGGTTTTGATGGTAAACCAATAAGTGAGAAGGTCACTGAAAAACCAATCAGTAAAAACAAATTGAAAACTCCAGCAAAGCTAGAACTTCCACTGAGTGACCTCCCAAACCTCTTATATCAGAGACTTATGGGATATATGCAAATGCCCCTTATGAACATCAGGTGTTTCAGCTAATTGGCAATTCTGAATGTCCATAACTAGTTTTGTTGTTGTAAAGGATAATTTGAGGCTAATAAAGCCAAACCCCACTAGCTGTGGATATGCTTATTTTGGACTTGTTATGACCTTGTCAGCACAGCACAAACAGAGTGTTTGACTATGTATAAGAAACACAGGACTGTTATACCCAACTGATGTCAATTATCATTAAGGTCACTGCAAAAATATCCTAAACAATCAACTAAAACAATAAGTGAGAAGTTCACTGAAAAAAACAATCAGTAAAAACAAATTGAAAACTCCAGCAAAGCTAGAACTTCCATTGAGTGACCTCCCAAACCTCTTGTATCAGAGGCACATGGGATATATGCAAATGACCCTTATGAACATCAGGTGTTTCAGCTAATTGGCAATTCTGAATGTCCATGACTAGTTTCGTTGTTTTAATGGACAATTTCAGGCCAATAAAGCCAAACCCCACTAGCTGTGGATATGCGTATGTCATCCTTGTTATGACCTCATCAGCACAGCACAAGCAGAGTGTTTGACTAAGCATAAGAAACACAGGGCTGTTATACCCAACTGATGGGCATTCAGAATCGCCAATTAGCTGAAACACCTGATGTTCATAAGGATCATTTGTATATATCCCATGTGCCTCTGATACAAGATGTTTGGGAGGTCACTCAGTGGAAGTTCTAGCTTTGCTGGAGTTTTCAGTTTGTTTTTACTGGTTTTGATGGGTAAAGATTGGGGTAAGCTAGAGGAAGGCTCAATGATGGGTAAAGATTGGGGTAAGCTAGAGGAAGGCTCAATGAGAGTAGGATGTTTTTCTGTTTGGATAGATGCAGGGGCAGATTTTAGTACTTAGTAAGTAGTTATTTAGGGTGAGTTTAAATTTGTTGAAGCAGCTAATGGTGTTTTGTAACTTAAACTTAAATAAACTTACAAACAGACTGACTACTGCATTCATGCATGTTAACACTCTGGCTGTTCTCTCAAAATGGCACTGCTGCCTGCATGTGCTCTTTATTTATAATCACATGCCCTCACTTTGAAATGCTTCTTAAAGTTACATGTGCTCTGTCCTACATCCTTCCTCTTTGAGAAATAAGTCATACACTGAAAATGACAACATTCGCTGACATGCAATTGTACCGAAATGATCCTTTGGCATGCAATTATACAGAAGCAATTTTTTTGACATGCAATTAAACAGAACTAAATATAAATAAAACAATCATGTCCAAGTTGCTGTTTATTTTACAATAGGTCTAGAAATGTGACCTGATCATGTGACATAAAAATTAGAACTGGGTCTAGCGACAGGGACTGTCTTTAATGAATGTTCAACTTCAGGAACATCTGGGACATCATCAGGAATGGGAATAGGTATTGAGACATATCCTTCAACAAGAACATCATTTGGGTTGCTCTGAGATCTACAGTCTGTATCGCAGGTACAATGCTGCGATATCAATTCAGACACTGGAAGAAGTTGCCTGCAATTTCTTCTGTAGTCTATACCACAGATTCCACTAAGTAGGATCTTGGCTCAGCACATATACCTCTCACTTGACCAATTCAATCAAAAGCTTTCCCTGTTTGCTTCCTCACTATCTCTCCTTTTTAAAATGGATGAAGAAATCTGCTCAGTGTATCATAGTTGGAGTTCTGAAAGGAGCACTTTTTAAATAGTTTGGCTTTGATTGCTCTGGTGTTTTTAGCATTAGGCACCAACAAACTGGATCTGATAGGCAAGGTTGTTCTGGTTTAACTAGATAGTAGTCTCTGAGCAGGCAAGCCAAGTAAGTTGCCATGGGGCCTATTTCTGAGATTAAGCAAATGCAAGAAAATATCGGAATTGTCACCCTTTGACCTCTCTAATAATTGCTTTGCACTTTGTAGTGCACATTCAGCCAGGCCACTTGACTGTGAATATTCTGGATTGCGAGTAATATGGATAAAGTCCCACTCGTTTGCAAATTTCTGAAATAATTGACTGGTAAACTGGGCACAGTTATCAGAAATAACTTTGTATGGACTGCCATGGACTGAGAAGTGACATTTCAACTTAGTAATGACAGTACTGGATGTTAGGTTAGATAGCAGATTGATCTCAAACCAGTTCGAATAAGAGTCTACCAAAAATAAGTAATTCTGATTGTTCCACTCAAATATGTCAGTGGCTACTATTGATCAAGGTAGTTTAAGGATCTGGCTTAGCTGAAGTGGATCCTTTTGCAAATGCGATTTAATACTATTGCATACTGAACAGGATGGAAGTACTTTATCAATGTCTTTCAACAGAAAAGGCCAAAATACTAATCCTCTCACCCTTCTTTTGGTAACTTCAGAGCTTGGGTGGCACAATGCAAAATCTGAATGTACTCATGTTGTAAGGAAGTAGGAATAACTACTTTAGGACCTTTGAAAATGATACTATCTTCCATAAGCATCTCATCTCTGCAAAGAAAATAAGGTTGCACTTCTGTTGGTACACAAGATTGCTTTGACAGCCATCCAACATCGATGAAGTGGTTGATCATTTGCAAACCTGGATCAGTCTTTGCATGATCTCTTAGCTCATCAAGTCTTGTGGTAGAAAAATTATGCACCTCCATGACACTGAAGTCAAAATTCTCTGCATCAAGCTTTTCGTGTGGTATATCTGGGTGATCTGGATAAGGCATCAGCCAGATAAAGAAGTTTGCCTTTTGTATAAACCATTTTTTTAAGTTGTACTTTTGTAATATGAGCATCATTCTTTGTAGTCTTGCTGGAGTTGTATGCATAGGCTTCTTTAAAATAATGACCAGAGGTTGATGGTCAGTCTCAGTCTAGGTAGTTCAGCTATAAATATAATCATGGAACTACGAGCATGAAAACACAATTGCCAAAAGTTCCTTCTCAATCTTAACATACTGATTCTCACTTTGGGTAAGAGTTCTAGATGCATAGGATACTGGTCTGCCCTCTTGAAGAATTACTCCACCAAGACCAAACTTTGAAGCATCACAGGAAAGAATTACTGGTTTGTGGAAATCATAGTATCTTAACATAGGTGTACTGTCAATTTTCAGTTTGAGGTAATCAAATGCTCTCTGGTGTTGTTCCAACCATAACCAGGCAATGTCAGCTCTCTTAAAGGTGCTGATAATTCACTGAAGTCTTGTATAAATTTGCCCAAATAGTTAACCATACCAAGGAAACACTGTAAGGCTTTGACATTATCTGGTGCTGGCATCTGAAGAATGTCTGTTTGTTTGGAAGGGTCTGGTTGTAAGCCTGTACTGGTAAATAAATGACCTACACAAGTAACTTCTGTTAGCCTGAATTTACATTTCAGAAGAATGAGCTTTAAATTCACTTCACAGGCTCTGTCCAGAACTTTCCTGAGGTTTCTGTCATGTTCTGCTTCACCATTATCTCCAACTAGTAAACCATCTACTATTATAGCACACAGATAACCTGAAAACATTTGCTCCATTATACTCTGAAAGAAATTATTCCAAAAGAAATTCTGAGAAATCTGTACCTACCAAATGGGGTACCGAATGTAATCAGTAGTGAAGATCTGTGCTCAAGCATTACTTACCAGAATGAACTCTTTGTATCTAAGACACAAAAAACAGTGGCATTTGGCATGAGGGTAGCAACCTCCTTGACTGTACACAAATGATGATGGAGCCCCTTTAATGCTTCGTTTAAGACTGTTGGGTCAATACATATTCTGATTTCATCTGAGCTTTTCTTATGAGCAACTATCATGGAAGACACCCATTCAATTGGTTCAGTAACTGGACAAATTACACCTTGTTGCACCATTTTATCTAAATGGACCTTGATCTTGTCCTGCATAGCTATCAGAACTTTTCTCACTGGTCTGACCACTGGACTGACCTCTAGGTCTAATTTCCTGGAGTACACAACTGGAAGTTTCCCTAGCTTGACTTTGAAAATATCGGCATACTCTGAGAAAATAGCATCAGTGAAACTGGAACTAGGACATGTGCTTACATGATGGACTTCTTTCGTATAAGAAAGCAGTTTCATTCTTAAACTGTCTCTGAAACCTAGTAATGACTGCACAGGTCTCCTGACTACATAAAATTTCAAGCTGTAACTGTTCCCAGTTAAATAGCTTGAAAGCACTACTGATCTTTTGGTTTGAATCTCTTCTCCTCGAAAAGCAGCAAGCTTCGCACAATTTTCCAATTAAGTTGTTTGCCAGCTGTTACTCTAGCAAATGTTTCTGCTGACATAACATTGCACTTTGAACCGGTGTCTACTTTGAGCTCCATGGGTTTACCATTGATCAGGACAGTACAAAACAATTTGTTTTTTGCCAACAAATCTACTGCATTAACCTTTTCGCCAACCACTGATACACCTTTCTACATAGAAAGTAGAGTTGCAGTTTTTGATATGGTCAAGTTGCTTTTTTGAGTGACCTTTTCTAATAAACGAATGAGGCTTGCTTGATTTACAAAACTTTTGAAAGTGGGTCCATTTTGTACACTTATGGCATTACTGACCAAATGCTAAGCACTTCCTTCTTTTAGACTCATGATTGGCACGACAGTTATGACAGTTAACAATAAGACTCGACTTGGGTTTTGCATTAGTGAGCTAGTCTTAGAATTTGCTGGAAAGTTACGGGCTCCCCCTACAAATCCTGCAGGGGCTGCAGCTACCATGTGCTTATACCTGTTTCTGCTGTCTACGTTTGCACTAGAAGCTGCTGAAACCATGCTCTCATCACTTGCAAGCATATTTGTGTGCCTTTCTGTAAGCTCATGTATTTGACAAATCTCTATAGCTTTGCTCGACATTAAATCACTGTCACAAAGCAAAATCTTTCTCACTGCAGCATTATTAACACCACATACGAACCTGTCTTTTATCAACTCATCTTTCAAATCACCAAATCTGCATATTTTAGCTTTGTTTCTCAAGTCAGTAATATAAGCTGCAAAAGTTTCTCCTGACTTTTGGTCTCTTGTATAAAATAGGTGCCTGTCCAATGAAACATTTGTCTTGGGGTTGCACAGCTCTAAATTTAAGTTTCAAGCACACAGGGTCCTCCCTTGATTCAGCTTGTATAATGATATGGCAGTTTTCCCCTTCTCCTGCATATACTGCTGGTGCATACACAAATTAATGCTCTCTTTCAATGGCTTCTGAATCTGCTAAGTTAAGCAAAATAAATGCCGTCATACGTGCATCTTTAATAGAAAAAGCTGCTTGTATGAAAATATCATATTCCTGCTCAAACACTCTCCAATTCTCCACAGTATTATGATCAAACATAAGTGGACTGGGTCTACGAAATGCCTCTGCCACATTTACACACAGCAATAAAGACCCCTGGAATTATGTATGAGCATACACACTTATATGCCAGAAATTTATGCCAGGACTTGTAATTATGCTCAATAGCACAATAGACTTCTTGAAATTACTGTACTTTGTGAAATGTCTCCATAGCACAAGAACATTTGAAATTAATATACTTTGTGAAACCACTACTTATCAGTGTAATAAATACTTCAAAATGACTGCACTTTGTGAATGAACTGTACACAGCACAAGAAACTTCTAGAAATAGCTGTACTTTGTGAAATAAATGTACAGCATAAGAAACACTTTGAAATGACTGCACTCTGCGAGTAAAATGTACACAGCACAAGAAACTTTTCAAAATGACTATTCTGACTGCACTTTGCAAAATAAATGTACTTTGCAGACATGAAACTCTTCCAAATAACTTTGAAATAATTGCACTGTAATAAAGCACACACACTGCAAACACTTTGCACACAATGAAATACTTCGAACAACTCTAGTTATACTTTGAATAGCTTTGGTCAGTGTGAAAGAGTAGCTCATGTCAAATCATGGTCGTTTACTAAAAAACATGCAGTTGCCTTGCTTCTATTTTATGCTTATTTTGCCCTTTTATTTCATTTGTTATGCCCATTTGACCTCTTATCATGCTTGGCATACTTTTCTTGTGCTCATTTTACTTTTAACATGCTCGTTATACAAATCGGACACCCACATAAGTATTTCTGATAATTGTATCAGATATCATGGTTTTGAATATTGCATTTAATAATGCATTTTGTGCCTTTCATTTGATTAATAATTTATTGTGTGCTACTCATGTGATTAATAATGCGTTTTGTGCCTTTCATTTGATTAATAATTTGTTGTGTGCTACTCATGTGATTAATAATGCGTTTTGTGCCTTTCATTTGATTAATAATTTGTTGTGTGCTACTCATGTGATTAATAATGCGTTTTATGCCTTTCATTTGATTAATAATGCGTTGTGTGCTACTCATGTGATTAATAATGCGTCTTGTGCCTTGCGAATGTTTTGTATCATTTTCTTTACAAAATTAATCATTTATGTGAGTTTTGTTTACCTGAAGTTCATTTCTGGCCTTTTGTTAATCATGTGAGCACTGTATCATCCAACCTGCTCAGTGTAGCTTTACTGTTAACTCTGACCTCATGGCTTGAAGAAGTTGCACTCTCTATCCCGGTTCTGACACTATGTCATGTGTCTGGTCAGGATAAAACAGACGAACAGTTGTGGGTTCTGTTCAAGCAGCTTTATTATATATAAACACATCAGCATTGAGGCTTAATAATTTAAACTTAAATAAACATATAAACAGACTGACTACTGCACTTATACATGTTAACACTCTAGCTGTTGTCTCAAAATGGCACTGCTGCCTGCACACATATGCATGTAGGGTTGCCAGCTTTCCATGTCAAAATATTCTGGACATATCGTGAAAGCAAAATGCATGTAATTTTGATACCCCCCCCACACACACACACACACACACATACACACACACACAGGCATTTCAGTGTCCCATTACTTGGCTATTTCTCCATTTCTTCCCATTTGCCATAAACACTGTTCAAACCTCTCAGTGTGCATATTGTCTTGTGCTTTGCTTCTACAATGATTACAAATATTTGAAATTAATTTAAAACTTTTATTTCAAATTTTAAGGTGCAGACACTAATATGCATTTGCTATACAAAGCAATACAGTCTCACAATGAAAACAGACAGCATTAAAACTTCTCTCCTCTCTGCCTTTGAAACTCACATTCACTGAATCAGCATTGAAACCCACATTCAAAGAAAATGCATCTGGTCACTGGCGGATTAAATTTACCTTTGGGCTGTTTTCATATCACATCCCCTTGCACATATGTTTAGGACCATGCAAAAGTTATTTGATTCACCTTCCTGATTGTATTAAATTATAATATATGATAATTAAATTATATGCTTTGTATAATACAGCACCACTTATTAAAGCATGTTTTAAATTTATAGTTTTGAACATTTTTCCAGTAAGCAATGCAACAAAACATATGAACCATTAATGACAAAACTGCCCAGTTCGGCACATTTGAACCATAAAAGGCCATTCAAACTTCTGTCATTACAATCCACCAATATAAGTCAATATGCACAATCTTTGCAAAAGTAAAAGTCATCTGAATAATTTTACATTAAAGAAATCTGTAAGTAATGAAAAGGTTGCTGCTAGCAAACAACTTTATATTTCAGTGTTTCATCAACAAATTCAGTGCCTACTGCCCTTGAAGAATAAATTGCCTATTTACAATAAAAAATGGTAAACTGGTAATCTGACCTTCATCTGTGATTTCACACATCTACCAGCTACTTAGTCAATCATATACAGTTGAATAAACAGCTGTTGCCGAAACACAGACTCAGCATTCTGCAGGGAACCCAGCTATGTGTGTGTGTCGTGTGTCTGTGTGTATATATATATATATATATATATATATATATATATATATATATATATATATATATATATATATATATTTTTTTTTTTTCCGACTAACATTCTATGTACTGATCTATTTTTCTTGTTTCAACACTCTCTACGTGTCTGGCTAAATAATTCACAGACAACTTCTAAATTACCTGGAGCACAATCACCTTCGGTCCCATTATCATCATGGGTTTCATGCTAAGCCATGATGTTGACACTTCCCTAGTCACTTGGCAAAGCATATAAACATAGAAGTAGACAAAGATAATGCTGCAGCTGCCATGACTCCTCATCATGCATCATTATTTATCATAAATAAATGTGCTTTTGTGAATAAACCAAAACAAGTATGAGCACTACTGGAAACTGTGAAAAACGCACTGTCAAATCTGGAAGTAGGCCTCACACTGTCTCAGGCTCAGCTGCTACCATCCAATCTCTCAAACTACCAGAAAAATATCACATAAAAACCATTGAGCCCAGTACATTCCAGATACACAGAGTTGGCATCCTGTCATCCTCCCTTCCCATTCCATCCAGAAGGGAATTCAATTGGTTCATGAATGCACTTCATCTGTTACTATATACATCTCCTTTAGGCATCCTATAAACCATATCAAATGCATGAAGTTTTCCCTCTTCTTTGACCTCCCCATTAGAACTGAGGCCCACCAGTGTGCCTGGCCTGCCCTTCAAGATCCTTCCCCCCCATTGTTTGTTGTAATGTTGAATAACCACTTACATGTCCTGGATCCATTTTGGTCCTAGTTGAACACTAGGCTCTCCCTCTGACTCCTCATGTCCTTTACACTAGTCACCAAGCCATGATAATGGGATTCACTCCTTGTTCCCCCGCTTGCTTGGCCATATGCTGAAACAAAGTAAAACTTGTTGTTAGTGGGCCATTCAGACTCCTGTTGGACATTACGCAGCACATTACATCTGTCCCTCCTCCCTTCCTTATAATCTTGTCCCTTGAATGCTAGCAAGGCCGTTTGATAGCAGCTAAGCTCTCAACATGAACCACCCCACCCCCCATCTACATTTCCAACCCATGTGTGGGACTCCTACCTCTGTTTTGAGCAAATAATTTTATTGATAAACATTGCAGAATATTTTATACATAGTGTGTAGTCCTTATAAGTGATGAACTTGCAGCATATAGCAATCACTGGGCCATTTCCCCTTATATAATCTCTCATAAATTATTAATACATTTAGCTGCAGTCCATTTCAGGTGTTTACACTTCAATTAGCCACAATTCACTACAATCTGAAACAAACCTCACATCACACTTGCTAATATTTCTTACATGCAGTGAAGTATAAGGGGGGTGCTGCACACCTGAGTGTTCCATCCTTCTGATGAAATGTTAAACCAATATCCCATCTGCTTGAGTTGGTGGCAGCTCAGGTGGATGTAAAACGTCCCAGGGCACCTTTTGAAAAGTGGCCAAAATTCCCAAATACCACAGGTCTCCCCTGAAAAGAGGTGCTAGCTAAGTGGGACTAACCCTATCAACAAAGAATGAATAAATTAATATGTAGACCCTTTTGTTTTCCAGAGGGTTTAATTAGATGACTTTGCTCATTTCTCCTTAAAACCAATACATATATGAAGTCATATTTCAGCCTTTAGTAAATTCCATTAACTATTTACAACATTCAACTATTCCTGTCTATCATCCTATACTAGCATATTATGTATATGTTCATATAATTGTACATGTACTCCTCCATGTATATTGTGAAATATCATGCAGTAGTAATCTTGAAACTGCTCCCAAATGGCAATTCCCAACTAAGACTAGTTCATGATTCCATACCAACCTAACTCCCCTGGAGTGACAACCCTAGTAGACACACACAAACACACATGCACCCAAACAGAGACAGACAGACAGACACACATACCTCTCACTTGTCCGACTGTTTGGTGGTCTGCAGCCGCTAAACAGTCCAAGCGTCTTCTGGAATTCCAATTCACCCACATGGAACATGAAGACTTAAACAATCTCGGCTTCTGCGTCTGTTGCATCTGGTCACACAGTCTGTGCGAGTGCGACCAGATGCAATGGGCATTCTTAAAGAAGAATGCTTTTTAAAAAAAAGTAATTTTTTTTTTTTATTAAAATAAAAGATTTTTTCCGGACAATATAGTGCAGTCTCAGGTTTCTGAACAGTGTCCCTTAATTCTGGACAGTCTGGAAGAATTCTGGATGGCTGGCAATCCTAACATGCCCTCACTTTGAAATTCTTCTTAAAGTTACAACACATGCTGTGTTCTACACTAACCTGGAGGTGTTATTTCAATATCTTAGATTTGGGGTTTCAGCCAGGTTTCATTGACTGCTAGGATGTCAGGGGTGTTTTTTGTTAACCAGACATGGAAGACTGTAATTTTGTTACAGGCACTAAGAATGTTTAAAGTTGCTAAGACTAGATCTCTAGAAAACCAACAACAGTAAGCAAAACCATGTACAGCAGGATTGTGTTGTCATAACCATTGCAGTAAAGCTGTATGCATTACTTGTCTATGGTAAGGTTGCTGCAATCAAGTATAAAAATGTAATAGCTGTAGAATGCAAAACTAATGGCCTGCAAACTGTATTGTTTAACTCATAGTATGGTCCAAGGCTGTCTCCAGGCCAATATCGATCACATAATGTTCTCTGTTCCTCCTACTTCAGGTAATAAAGGTATATGGCTGAGGTACCCAGGTATATGGGAAGATATTGTGTAGACTTCACAGACATTTATCAGCAACACCAATCAAGTGTTAAGCAGTATTGTTAATTCCTACAGAAATCTGATTTAATAAATGCATTATGGCCATATTCCATGCATGTGTGTTCTACTGTCACTGCAGTCAAGTATAGCACTGTAACAGTTCTGGAATGCAAAATGAATTCAGTCACATAATGCTGTCTTTTTTTCCACACCAGGAAGAGAAGGTATATGGGTGAGGTAGCCCATGTTATGAACAGATGTGATTGTGGATACATTTCAGTCACTTATAAGCAATACCAATAAAGTGTTAAGCAGCATAGTTGATTTCTACAGGGATTTGCAGTAAATGCACTATGGCTATATTTCATGCATGTGTGTTCTACCGTCACTGCTGTCAACTATAGCACTGTAATAGTTCTAGAATGTAAAATTAATTCAGTCACATAATGCTCTCTTTTTCTCCCACTCCAGGAACAATTGGTATATGGTACATGGTTGAAGTAGCCCAAGTTATGAGCAGATTTGATTGTGCTAACTTTTCACAGACCGTTATCAGAAATACTAATAAAGTAAATTTTTTTGCGGATGTCCCCTACAGTCACAGCTATTGGGTTTAATTCCAATGCTTGCCAACTAAGGCATGACAGATGTCAAGTTTATGTACTGTACACAAACATGCCTCTCAAGTGTCACAATTTCATGTAATGTAATTAAAACATCCTAATCCGTCTGTCAAAGGATTACCAGACAAATGATTACCTAGAATGCAATGTATTACCAAATCTGCTTACAAAACACCTTGGTAGTTATAGACGTCCACATTATGTGAAAGTGTTCTGTGTAGTTGTGTACCTGCATTTGTTATTGCTTGGCCCATACTGCGCCATGCTAACAGCTTGAGAGGTATGTACGTGCTGCATCGGCTATAAGAGAATTTTAGTCACTGTACTCAGAATTGACACTACATGCCTGTATTGTATTTGGTATCAGTGTTTTCAAAGATATAGTCTGCATTGTCAGTAATGGATTGTTTCTTTCTCTCTCTCTCCACACAAAAAGGACTGAAACCAGGAGGCAGCAGGAATAAATAGATGAATAGGTATACAGTTACTCCAAAACAAAGAGAATCCTTGATGTCAGAGACCACACTTCTTGATTGCAACACAGTAAATGCAAACGCTTTCATCTCTGTCATTTCAGAGACTTTGTCAAGATACAGAAAGAAACAGGAAACACCCCATATATAACCCTGACCCAATTAACACCTTAACAAATCATCACACAATTAATTTCCTTCACCTTCAACCTACAAGACTTTTTTTTAAACTTCCTTAAAACAAAAATATATTATCATCAATAAAATCAAGTCTCAATGCAAGTTCAAGATAAATAAGTTATAAAGCACACATATAAATTATATATACACATACATAAAAAAAAAAACTTCCCTAAGAATAAATACATACATACTAAAACTGTATTAAAAAACTTCTATGATAGAAACATTCATATAAAAGGGAGAAAACTAATACACTTGAAAGGCATTCACCTTTCAAGTGCCTTTAATTTAAAAAAAAAAACAAGCCAGGGAAAACATATTTAATCCTGGCCAAACAGTCGCATTCATTCTAAGCTGCCAGCATGCTTCCAACCTTTCTAACTGCAAAGGCCATGGACCCCCCCCGTCGGATCCCTTTTCAGCTCATCAATAACAACAAACTTAAAAAAGTGTCCCTCATATTCCATACAATGCCTAGATAATGCATTCACTTTATTGTTCAGTCTAATGTCCCTGACATGCTCATAGATTAGATTTCTAAGTTTTCTCTCAGTTTTGCCTACATAGAAGCAGGGGCATTGAACACATAAAGCACAATAAACAACCCTCTCTGATTGGCAAGTGGACTTGTCCCTGAAACTGAAGGTCTGCCCATTGATGGTTGCTGATGAACCTTCCATAATAAAACCACATTGGTTACATATCCCACATTTTTTAATGAGACCTTCACTAGGGTCACTTCTAGGGTTCTCGAGTAGACCTTTCAAACATCTAACTTTCCTATAGACCATCACTGGGGCATTACTAATACATTTCCTGACCTCGTCTCAAAAGGACAAAATCCCCCAATTCTTGTGCAAAATATCAGAAATTAATCTACTATCTGCACTAAATGTTGTCATAAATGCCGACTTAAAGTTTCTGTCAGCCCTAAAGTCGATCTCTCCCTTGATGTTAGCACACGATGCTATAACATCCGTTATTTTCATTTATTTATTATTGTTATTTATTACTATGATTTAATATTAGCATATGTTGCTTAACTATATTTTTGCAAAATGTGATGTAATATTGTTATGTGTTTTTATGATTCATTATTAACATATTTTGTTAAACTATTTTGTTGGTCTTGTGGTTTACTTCTCACTGGCATGCTGTTATCATACTGACTGTTATGTTATTTACTGGTGTGTTACACATGCTATACATTAATATGTATTTGGATGAATTAAAATGATGTTCCATTTCTGTTAATACTAACAATGGTTTGGTTATTGCTAACCTTAACTTATTGCTATATCTCATTCACCACAGCACATCAAGGTAGGCCGGATCCAGCTGATATGCCTACCTTGCCTCAAACGGCCATGGCACCAGGTCCCATCATGTCTAGGACCCACACTATTGGTGCCCCCTCTGCTGCCACCTGCACTGCCTGTGGCATTGGGTAGTACCACCCCAAGGTACAAGGTCTGGCCCCCCTCTGGGAGCAGTGGTGTAGTGGGTATTGTCACCCAGGATGAACTGCCAGTCTTGGTGCACAGGATAGTCTACCTTGGGTTTGACCACTGCCTACGTCAGATTGAGGGCATGCTGCCTGACCTGGTGGGGCAGTCTCACCCCGGTGCCCAGCCTCCAGCACTACCACCCTCATGATAGTGAAGGAGCAGTGTCAACAGTCCCATGGTTGGGGATGTGAGTCATGCTGCTGCCATCTGGAGGCACATGGGACCTGGATTCCACAACACCCTCCCTATCCAAGGTGTTCACCCCCCTCATGTGTCACACATGATCCCTGTCTGCTGTCTTGTCTGTATTGTCTGTCTACAAATGCATCCTCACCTACCCAACTTACCTCCCTCACAAGTACCTATGTCCCTTCCCCAACATTCCACTCTCACCTTAAAAAACATGTAACCTGTCCCAAAAAAAAAAAAGTGCTAACTACACCAAAGCTTACACTAAAGCCCTGTACAATCACTTGCATAGGTGTATAAACTTGCTGCACCAGAAAGAATCAAAGTCAAAGCCCCAAGTAAAAACAAGCTGCCATGGTGGAGATCCAACATCAACAAACTTTTCAAAAACTGCAAAAAGTTGCTGTCCAAGTAAACAAAGATGAGACCACAGCAAAGGAAAAGCACTCTCCTCAGCCTCAACAGACAAATAAGACAACTTGTCAAATCCTGTAAGGGCTTCTTTGAGAAAAACTTAGCAAGCACAGCCATGGATAACCATAAGGTATTTTACAGCTACATACCTAGCCTAAAATGTAGGGTCCAAGCATGAACAAAACTAGTGACCAACAGTATCACACACTTTATTTACTGACATTTGTTTACTACTAAAGTCTAACTGAGTAATAAATACCCATTTTCAGCAGAGGCCCGGGAAGAAAAGCCCCAGAGAGTTAAATAACATCAAATAAAACAGCTGTATAGATAGATGTAACTTAAAAGCATATATACATGCAATGGAATACACAGACTACAATAAAGCATGAGGATGTGGCAGTGATGTAATAACAAAAGAAAAAAATGCAATTAAATATAACAATCAACATATACAAAAGCATTAGAAGCATAGTCTACTATGCTAGGAAACAATAATAAAAAAACAAGATGGTGCAGGTCCCCCATAAGAATGGGGAGAGGGAAAGTGTTGAAAGACTATAGATGGATAGCATGACGAAAGGTTAGTAAGAATGTATGGCATGATGAAAGGTTAGTAAGAATGTAAATAACATAGATCATACTGGAGAGTTACATGGGCACAGTCTTGAGTTAATGAGAAATTCTTTGAGAGAGGACTTAAATACTTGGAGGCTTGATACAGTTCTGATTAGAGTTTGTCTATGCAGTGATTATATACTTTGTTCCATACTTTTTTTAGTTTATAGATTTCAAGTAGTTTTTGCCTTGAGAATGAAGAGGGTGATTTGGGAGACGGTCAATTACTGAGGAGATGAAGAGCAGGTAGAGGGGTTTTACAGTATTTTACAGAGTATAAGAAGTTGCTTATAGAGTAGTTGATGGAGTTCTAACCAGTTGAAGCACGTACTACAGAACAATGATGAGCTTTATGTGGCACGTTAGTGAAAAATCTAGCTATCTTACAGCATTACTCCAGTTGTGACTTAAGAGATATGTTGATGTTAGTCAAAATAGGTGAGCCGTAGAGAAGAGAGGGTAAAAGATAAGAGTTAGCTAGGTTGATTCTACTAGAAGGTATACAGAATTTTTTTACTGTATATAGCAAACCTTACTGTCGATGATTTTTTTATACAGTTTTCTACGTGAAGATCAAACTTTAAGTTGTCATCTATGGAATTTGGTATGGCTAACTACTTCAATAGCTGTGGAACTTACTTTTAGCATTGGCATGGGCCTTAGGAAAAACAGTAGCAGTTTAGTCTTTTTAAGAACACGTTTGCATCTTGCGCCATGGATTGTAGTTGTAGTGGGCTGTCAGATAGCGTTGAGACATCTGCATACTGAATAAGGCAAGCTTGCCAAGAGGAGGTATATAGATTACTGATAAAAATGTTAAAGAACAGTGGGCCAAGAATAGAGCCTTGAGGAGCACCTATTTTAACTATGAAAAAATAAGAGAGAGGAGAGCCATTTGATAGAGTGATATCTTTCAGATAGGTAGTTAAAGAACTATACAAGTGTTGGCTTGGAAAACCCTAGAGACGACATCTGAGTCAGAAGTCTCTCATATGACATGGTATCAAAGAATTTTGAGAGATCTAGAAAAAGAAAAGAGATAAACTTTCTTTGTCTTCTAACCTTAATAATGGCGTCAGAAAAATTAAGGAGAACTGTAGTGGTGGTATGGCCAAGCTAGAAACCATGTTGTGTTGGAGATAGGAGATACTTTTTAAAAAAAGGCATTGAAGGTGTTGCTTACAAATACACTTTTCCAGGGTCTTAGAAAGGGAGAACAAGATGCCAATTGGCCTAAGGTTGAGATTTTAGAAGAGTTACCTCCTTCATGGAAAGGAGTAATAAAGATTTTTTTCCACAGGGCAGGGACATGGCAGCCTTGAATAGATTTGTTGATGAGAATTGAGACTGGGTATATAATAGAGTCTGCAACAAACTTAAGGTAATCAGCAGTGAAATCAGCAGAAGAGGGATTCAGTTGCTTTAGTAACTTACATATGATCTCAGAACAGGTTGGAGATTAAGGGCAGGGATATCTGGACTAGTTCAGCTTTGAGGTTGATTAAACAGCTGGGGAGAGTTGGAGGTAAGACAGACTATGATGTCTTTTAAGAAAGTGTTACGTTTGGTTTGTAAGGAAGGAGAGCCAGGTTGAAGACTTTTCTTAACTGAGCTAAAGAATTTCTTTGGATTTTTTTTTTCTGTCTGTATTTTATAGATATATATATATTTTTTTCTAGGTGAATTTGCTTCTTGGCGAGGTTATACAATGCTTTCCAAAGATATAAGGTTTAGATGTAAGGTTTGAGGGGGTTTATCTTTGCACCATTGTTTCCATGCTTTGTTACATTTTTGCATGATAATTTTAGTTGAATGAGTCCGCTGGGGGGGGGGGTAGAATTTCTTTTATTCTTATTTCTAGAAGGAGCAAGGATATTTTAAGTATTTATGAATATATTGTTGAATTTGTTGATGGCTTCATCTAGGGGTGGGTTTGAGTATAGACCAGTTAATTTTAGTAAATTATCAAGTACATCAAAATAAAAGTTAGAAAGATTGTGGGTATTTCTATATTGATGTCTTTTTAGCTGCTGGGTGATTTCTCTGTTGATGAATACAAGGTGATGGTCACTAAGAGAATGAGGTTGTACCCCAGAATTAGCATACTTTCTGGGGTTGGAAGCAGTATGCAGTGAAGATAATTTTTTTAAGATTCAATTTGAGTCGAATAGGAGAAGAGATTAGCTGTTTGAACCCGCACACATTAAAGACTAGTAGCTGGGGTGTTAGATATCACAGATAACTTGTTAATGTTAACATCTCATAAAATAATGGTTTCAATGGTAATAATTGTAGTTATCCAGCAGACAATTTCTTCTAATAAGCTATTATTATTACCTGGTGGTATGTATAGAGCAAGTATACACAGCTTCTTATGTTTACTAATACTGAGAAGAGAAATAAGAAATTCTGCATTTTGGAAGGTTGATTTGTTAGTTTTGACAGTTAAGCAGGTTAATTATTATTTACAATTGCAACACCTCCCTTTTTGTGTAGTCTGTCACACTGAATTATTTTGTAGCCAGTACCTGCCTATTAACCAAGCAGAACAAAGAGGCAAGGTGCCTGAAAATACTCATAACCAACAGCAGACAAATACAGGCACCAACAGGAGATCGATAAAATCACAGTTCAAGCAAGACTCAGAAGGAACAGCCGTTTATTCAAAAACATATACATAACATTCCCCACAGTGTTTTTGTCAACAAGACTTCTTCAGATGTATAAATGAATAAATCACTAGCTGCTACTTTCCCTTATATACCCATAATCCCTTAATTGAATAATTATTTAATAAATAAATAATGCTGACATGCTTTAAAAATGCAATTAAGAAACAAAGTTTAAAAACAAACCTGAAATATTCCTATACACATACTAATTCACTAATATATAAATATAAATATATGTATGTTATGTGTATAAAGTACATTTTATTAAAATAATAACATTAATGTATAAAAACCTGTATATTGAAATGCATAAAATAACATTTACATAAAATACATAATAAATGAAGCTTAATGCATATTGTATTGTAAATTTCATAAAATAAGATATAGTGCAACATAGTCATAAGATCATATAAGGACCACTCCCAATTATAGTTTTGCAGCCCTCATTTTCAATATTGGGGCAATGGATAAATGTTCATTAAGCCCTGGTGTCCTATTTGGCTCTAAAAGTAATTGCCAATATAACTCTCTTACCTCAATCCTGGTCTCCCAGGGACCCCCCCCCTCACATCCTGGTCCACCTTTACAAGGACAAAAAAGCCCCATTTGGCCTGTGTACATAATAAAGTGTGTTTATAAAGTGCATTATTTTTATCTTGTTTCTTATAGCATTACAGTGCTCGTAAATCCTTCTTTTTAATTTACATGTAGTTTTTCCAACATAAAATGCTATGCACTGTTTGCATGTAGCTAAATAAATCAAACCTTCACTACAGCAGTTGGAAAAACTATCACCCTTAACCGTATAACTCCTGTCCAGGATGCACACTGAATCCTGGTTTAAAATAAATGGGCACTGAGCACAAGATCCGCACTTGTAAGTACCTAATCTTTTTCTATGAACTAACTTATAATTTCTTTCCAGTAGTTCCTTTAAGTTCCTTCCTTTCTTATATGTGAACTTTAAAGGGGTTTTAAACAGCACTTCCAATTCGGAGTAACAACCAAATTTGTCCCAATGTTTGGAAATAATATTTCTAATATTGGGGGTATCCTGATTGTAAAACATAACAAAATTACCCCGAAAACCACCTTCCCCTTGATCACCTGAATGATTTGATGTAACATTGGTGTCCATGAAAGAAATCTGCCCGTGGTGTGTATCCACCCTGTCACCTCCTAAAATAGGACTAAACCTACCAGATCTTCCTACTCTCACCTCACCCATGACCTCTTCTACCAACTCCCTAGGATATTTTCTGGCAAAAAACATATCCCTCACTTTAATACTTTCAAATTCATAATCCAGATCTCTAGAGGTCATTCTACAACTACAAATGAACTGCCCCTTTACAATGCTTCTTTTCTGCTTATAGGGATGTGAACTGGTGAAATACAGATAGGAGTTGGAGAAGGTCTCCTTCCTATACACCACAGATGCAAATTCCTGCAATTCTACATCTTTTTTATTGTAACATCCAAAAATGTCATCTCTTGGTGGGAAATATGATGTGTGAATCTTAAAAAATCTGTAGTTTGAGTCAAATATTGTATGGATTCCATAAGTTTAGTTTTACTCCCCATCCACAAAAGACAAATATCATCCAGGTATCATTTATAATAGGCCCAATATTGGGCATACTACGAATGAAGGACAAACTTTTCTTCCCATACCATGAGTACAATATAAGCATAAGTGGGGGCACAACATGCCCCCATAGCTACACCCTGAATCTGCTTAAAGAACTCGCCCTCAAAGAATAAAACATTATATCCCAAAACTAAATCCATAAGTTCTGTGTCTACTAAGAAAGTATTGTGGTCTAGGTTCCCATATTGGTTAATTACCTCCTAGAACCATTCTATACCTGTTTTGTTGGAATTACATTAAATAAGTCCTGTATATCTAATGTAACAAAAATGAGGGAATCCAAATACATATCCTTCTTAATACTCCTAAGGAAATCCCAAGAATCAAGTATTCCACCCGCACTGGTCCAAATGTTTTTTTAATTTCAAATCTAAATATTTAGTCAGGGGGTAGGTTTTAGACCCATTGACTGCCACAATAGGTCTCATGGGGGGGATCCTCAAGGTTTTTATGCACCTTGGCGATCCCAAAGATGGAAGGTATTCTAGGCTTCTCCATGTAAAGATACTTAAAAATATCCTGATTAATACACTCGTCCTCTAGCATATCCTTCAGAACAAAGTCAGTTTTATGATATGCCAAGTTTATTTCATTCCTGGAAACTCTAATGTATCTGGATGTGTAATTTAACATCTGTAGCATCTTGCTAGTGGGCGGCCATGGTGGTGCAGTGGTTAGCATTGCCGCCTCACAGCAAGAGGTTCTCCGGTTCGAGCCTCGGCTGGGGTGCCTTCTGTGCGGAGTCTGCATGTCCTCCCTGTGGTCGCGTGGGTTTCCTCCGGGTGCTCCGGTTTCCTCCCACATCCCAAAGACATGCTGCAGGTGGATTGGACACTCTACATTGACCCTAGGTGTGCGTGTGAGTGTGCCTTCTGTGGAAGGTTGGGCGCCAGGCTGGCAACTTGACACCGTAAAACTCCACTGCCATTCAATGTGCAGACAAGGTGATCCGCTGTGGCGACCCCTAACCGGGAAAAGCTGAAAGAAGAAGAAGAAGAAGAAGCACCTTGCTAGTATACAGGATGCTAGCCATAAAAAACACCCCTCCCCCTTATCAGGCTGCATAACAATTACATACTGGTTTTCTTTAAAGGATTTAATAATATCAAATTCCTCCTTGCTAAGTTTATGCCTACAACTCTGCCGGGTGGGAATGCTGTTTCTAATCTACCTTTCAACTTGCACCTTAAAATTTCTCAACTGTGGGTGCAAAGGTAGATTAGCTACCTAGCTACCCTAGACTAGCTCTTGGCTTCTGTGCATCCCAGGTGCTCCACTGTCCGTACTCATTCCTTGCAAACAGCCTGTCCTGCATTAGAGTTAAGAACTTGCCCTACCTGATGACCTGGATTCTCTGTTTAAAAAATTGCACCTGCTGTCTCTTCCTATTCAAGGAATAGAGGCTAACCTCTCCCCGAACTCACCCCCTCAAGGAAGCAAGAAACCTTGCAAACAGCCTGTCCTGCATTAGAGTTAAGAACCTGCCCTACCTGATGACCTGGATTCTCTATTTTAAAAATTGCACCTGCTGTCTCTTACTATTCAAGGAATAGAGGCTAACCTCTCCCCGAACTCACCCCCTCAAGGAAGCTAGAAACCTTGAAAACAGCCTGTCCTGATTTAGAGTTAAGAACCTGCCCTACCTGACGACCTGGATTCTCTGTTTAAAAAATTGCACCTGCTGTCTCTTCCTATTCAAGGAATAGAGGCTAATCTCTCCCCGAACTCACCCCCTCAAGGAAGCAAGAAAGTATGTTATCTGCTATATGCAAATGTTACTTTGTCTAAATAATTAATGTATATATTATCCTTCCCTGCCAGGACAGCCAGCAGCCTTACACCTCTTCTCTTTACCTCCTCCCCTTCCCCCTTCTTGGCTTCACTATTTCTCTCCTGTACTACCAGATCTACTCTTTACCTTCCAAGAACCACTGTAGTTGTATAGTTTTTGCCCACTAGATGGCACCCTTTTCCCCTCTATATCTTTCCTACTGACTCACATTAGAAATTCTTAGGAAATTGGTTTTACATTACTTATTTCATTGTAGACCCACTTTAACCTTCCATATTCACTATACTTCACTTAACTACCCTACCTACTCTGACTATTATTAAACCTATCACCTCCTTTAATTACCTCTACCTAAACTCGCCTCTAATAGTCACCATTCCACCATAGCTCTCAACCTTCCATTTCCAAAATGGGGAACACTAGCCCTCATAATGTGGAACAAATGGCCAAAATGTGGAACACATACTAATGGCTTACTAACAACTTCAACTAGGAAGGTCATAGGATGGTTAAAATATACTGGTTTTATTTATAAAGAAGATCTTTTAATGAATTAATATGATTCATTTCTATTTACAATGGATTTCACTTAAAAAAATTCCTAACACTGAAAGTGCGACAGAGTCTTTCAATATGGAACTTTGAGGAACTTCGAGGAACATGAACTTTTTAAGACCCCAAATGAGGTACGTTCCTCGTAATGAAGTACACTTGAGAGGTATGCATTCCACTGATTGTTTTTTACAGGTTTTCCTCCTTCACTTAGCTCTTTCCTACTTCCACATAGCTCTATACTTCCTTTCTTTATTTTACTTCCTATTTCTGTATATCTTGTCCCCTGACTTCCTTGTTTCATTTCCTACTTATCTCCCTTACCTCTCCTTGTTTCACCAATCTGACTTGTATATGTCTTATTCCCCTACCTGACTTCATTCCCTGTCTCTTACTCTTTTTTGCTGATCTGTCTGATACTCCTGCTCCTAGCCTTTTATGGTGTGCACTTCCCCCTACCATCACTCTCCTCCCCTCACTACCTCACATCCTTTCTAACCAATCAAAAATACCCTCTCCTACGAGGCGCCATCTTTGATTCCTAGACTAGCTCTTGGCTGCTGTGGGTCCCGGGTGCTCTACTGTCCGTACTCATTGTAAGTGCTTGCTCTGTATCATTGTTTTATATTTGCTTTGCTTTTAGCTGTATCTTGCATTTAAATGTGGTGAAACTGTTGTATCACTGTGGTATTGGTTGCTGTTCTTTGCCTGGGAAAGTGTAGGAAATGTTATTATCCTGCTATTCTGTTAAAAACGCTACCATGATTATGCTGGTCTAATTATAGCAGTTTTCGGTTACTTGCTTTATTTTGCCCTTGAAAAGTGTGGAACTGTTACCTTACTGACACCTGCTCTTACTGCTACCTAAAATGTATGTTGTCTCAACCGCTGCTATTAGTGCAAATTTCCTGGGTGATTACATTAATTTATGCTGACAACGCAAGTCTGCATAGTGTGGTTGGCTTAGTTACCACTCCTACGGTATTTTTTAGTCATATATGCTCTTTTAGCTATCCTAAGTGCACTGGTCTAGCTCTTCGCAGCAAGCGACCATTTGGTTAAGCCTGGTCCGCGTGGAACTGTTGCACGCTGTTCCAACCTTAGCCACTTTCAAGCATATTGTTTACTTTCACTAAAACCGCCAAGTAGAACTAGCGATTGTAACTTTTAAACAGCCTTTAACAACGCTCTATTTTTACATTTATTGAACCCTCTTTCGTTGTGTTTTACACAGTGAGTTTGCTCATGCTATACTAGTTAGTCTTATTTGATGCTTAGCGTTCAATAAGCGTTACACTATCTCCCAGTCCTACATTTAAACCACATCAGCCTATGTGCAATACAATGCTGTGGTAGGTTTATCTGAAAGATTATATAATTTATTTGGAGGTGCCTCACTTCTTCATATGCATTCCTGGTGTTAGAATGACATAGTAGTGGGCCTAAGAAACTTGTCAAATAAATCACTTGGGTTTTTTTTTAATTGTTAGAATGCATTTTTCTAGCCTATAACTGTCATAGTTATTATGTACTTTTGTTAAGTAATTAATTGAGCTGGCTTAAGTATATATTTGCTTACTATCACTTGATTTGAACTGTTGCATTCTAAGCATGTCAGTCCATTTTTGTTCTACTGTTTCTCTGACTAGGACCAGTTTTTACTTGGCTTAACTGTTAACTGTATGTTTTCTTCTCTACATTGTCTTCTTTCTCCCTCGTCTACCCAGCCTTGCAAACAGCCTGTCCTGCATTACAGTTAAGAACCTGCTCTACCTGATGACCTGGATTCTCTATTTTAAAAATTGCACCTGCTGTCTCTTCCTATTCATGGAATACAGGCTAACTACTCCTCGAACACACCCCATCAAGGAAGAAAGAAAGTATGTTATCTGCTATATGCAAATGCTACTTTGTCTAAATAATTAATATATATATTATCCTTCCCTGCCAGGACAGCCAGCAGCCTTACACCTCTTTTCTTTACCTCCTCCCTTTCCCCCTTCTTGGCTTCACTATTTCTCTCCTGTACTACCAGATATACTCTTTACCTTCCAAGAACCACTGTAGCTGTATAGTTTTTGCCCACTAGATGGCACCCTTTTCCCCTCTATATCTTCCCTACTGACTCACATTAGAAATTCTTAGGAAATTGGTTTTACACTACTTATTTCATTGTAGACCAACATTAACCTTCCATATTCACTATACTTCACTTAACTACCCTACCTACTCTGACTATTATTAAACCTATCACCTCCTTTAACTACCTCTATCTAAACTCACCTCTAATATTCAGCATTCCACTGATTGTTTTTTACAGGTTTTCCTCCTTCACTTGGCTCTTCCTGCTCCGTTTGCCCTGCGGGCACACTCCACTTCCCTACCCTACCCCCGAATTCCACCCACCCCCAGTGCATCTATCCTTATACCTCTCTAATCACTCCCACTTCCTCCATCATCAAATCAAATCCCATCCCATAACACATTAAGATTTTCCATCTTATACACCACTCCTCCTACTACATTACATAAATCCCACCCTCCCCAGTGCATCTATCCTTATACCTCTTTAACCACTCCCACTTCCTCCAACATCAAATCCCATCCCATCACACATTAAGTATTTCCATCTTATACATCACTCATCCTGCTACATTACATAAACCCACCTTCCTATACTCCACTCCCAACGTCTTCAGCATTGTGTCTCCTTCACCCATATCAACTTACCTCAGATCCCTACTTCTGTTCTCAATTCTTCCTTTCCTTCTCCTTCCCTACTTCTTAACTGCCTATTAACATCTTCATTACTCTAACTTCCACCAACCCACTAAACAAGCATCCCTTCCTGCTCTACCATCCACCTTGAAAAACATAAACATAACATCTACTACCAATTATTTTCTCCCACGGTATCATAGAGTCACCCATTTTACCTATCAACACTGCCATGTTAAGAGAGCACAAAACAGACTAAATCTTTCTCTTATTCACACATATAGACTACACCTTCACCTCCTACTAGATGGTGACATTCACCCCAACACTGGTCCTATCAATAACAGCCCCACTGTCCCAACCAAACCCTCTCTCTCTCATACCCCTACAAGGCCTCCTAACTTCCTCTTCTTATCCCACTTAAACATTCATAGTATTAATAATAAAGTAACACACCTTCATGCCCTGCTGGATGCACATAACTTTGACATTCTATGTTTAACTGAGACATGGTTAAAACCATCTACCCCAGACTTTGAAATCACCCCTCCAGGATATAGTATTTTAAGATGAGATCACCTTCACAAGAAGGGAGGGGCGTAGTCTTAATATACAAAGCAGGGCTCCAAATTACACTACTTGATACATACCCTTCATCTGATATCAATTCTGAAACTATCCTTACTAAGCTACAACTAAACACTTGTAAGTCCATCTACATTTTATGCTCATATCTTCCCCCAGGTAATAATATCAACTCCCTTGAAAATATCCTAAGCTGGCTGTCCACTAACTTTCCTCAAGAAACCATAGTACTAGGCGACTTTAATATCAACTGGAATACCTACAATTCTGATAACCCGCATAAACCTACATGGCTTCTCTCAAACTATCACCTTACCTACTAGAATTCATAAGCCCACCAACAAAGAATCCACCCTAGATTGGATCCTTATAAGTACTCACTCCCCAAGCTATATGGCAGGCATCCTCCCAGATGACATTAGTGATCACTCACTAACCTATTTAATTTGATAAAAGACCTAAACACCAAGGCCTACAACCTTCAGAACTACATGCTCCAATAAACAGTTTAACCCTGAACACTTCCAAAATGAACTGAGAGTTTGCAACTGGTCACCCTTAAAACACCTCCAACTAGAGGAAGCTGTGGCATACTTCAATTCTAAGTTCCTTGAAATCCTAGACTACCATGCCCCTTCTCATACCCTTAGGAATAGCACCAAAACTGCACCATGGCTTACAAAGGAAACTAAACAAAAAATGTTGCTAAGACACAAACTTTGGGCCAAATGGCTCTCTTCCAGAGACCCATCTGAGGGCTTAAAATTTCAGCAGCTCAGAAACTCTACTATAGACATACTATTGGTCAAAAAACTTCTTCTTTCAACTGCAACAAGTCAGCCAACAAAATCCTCAGAAATTTTGGTCAGGAATCAATAGACTCCTTCATTCAGGCTGCTCTAAGACACCCACCCCATCCGAAATTGCCCAAGACACTCCCAAACATATTGCTGACTCCTTTAATAACTTCTTTACTGAAGCTATCCAGTCTCCTGCTAACTCACTACCTCTGGTATCCTCTACTTCACCCCCATCCTCCTATACCTCTCCACCCACTTTCCAACTCCAACCCATCCCTACATCCCTCATCTGTACCCTCCTTCAGAAACTCAAACCCTCTACCCCTTCAGCTGACCTCTTACCTGCTAAGTATCTTCAAATAGCAGCCATAGTTATTGCTTATCCTATCTCGATCCTAATAAACAGAACCATTAAAGAAGGTACCATCCCATCTATCTGGAAAGTTTCACACATTATCCCCCTACATAAGGGTGGCAATTCAACAGAACTTTTCAAATATCGACCTATTGCCCTACTCTCACCCATAGCTAAAATCATGGAAAAATGCATCCACCATCAACTACTAGACCACCTTCTCCTAAATGGCCTACTAGCCAACTGTCAGCATGGCTTTCGATGCTTCCATAGCACCACTACTGCCCTCCTGTCATTTTCTGACCATATTATCAAAAACCGTACCAACTACACACTGTCCTCTGCTATCGTTATTGATCTTTCAAAAGTAGTCGACATGGTTAACCATCAACTACTCTTGAATCTTCTCAAGCCCCTCTCACTAGATACTCAAGCACTACAGTGGTTCAAGTCCTACTTAGATAACAGGAAACAAGCAGTGCTTTGGGAAAACACTCTATCTGCCATTCTTCCTGTCACCCTTGGCATACCCCAAGGATTTATTTTAGGTCCTCTTCTATTCTCCATCTTTATAAACAATCTATCCATTAGTATCCCTCAAGCTGTAACTATACAATACGCTGATGACTCCACATTAATATCCTCAGTTACAGGGCTTTCTGAACTGCAGTCCCTTACCAAAAATGTCTTTGAGCTTGTAGAAGATTGGTTTTTACAATGCAGTCTCCTCCTCAATGCAAAAAAAGACTAAACTTCTAATATTTACTCCTACACAAAAATCTACCTCATTTCACTTCTCTGTCAAATCCAAAAATGGCACAGTCATATCTCCTGACACTCCTACCAAACTCTTAGGAGTCACTATTGATAACAGCCTTAACTATGATGCTCATATCAACTCTACAATAAATTCAGTTAACCATAAACTAGGCTCCCTCTACAAAATCAAACCCTTCCTCACTCCCTCAGCCAGAGCTACTATTGCCCACACCCACCTTATCTCTACTCTCTTTTATGCCTCTCCTATATACACAAATCTATCTAAAGCTGACCTCAACAAGCTTGCAATCTCCTACAATAGCATGGCCAGATTTGCTACTGGCTCCCCCTTTAGAACCCACCACTGCCAAAATCTGAAGCAACTGGGTGGCTTGAACTGCACAATCAGATTTTATTTCAACAACTAATTATTACCCATAAAACCCCTTTATTATCCAGGTAAAACACCAATTCTCACAAATCTTATCAGCCCATATAACAATCTTAGAAATCTACACTCAGCGAACAAACTACTGTTTTCTGTACATAAACCCTACAATAACGCAGGTGATTCCCTCATCTCTAATGCAGTGGGTAAAAGCTGGAACCTACTGCCTTCCTCTCTCTCCTCTACTACACTTTTCAAAAAGAAACTTAAATCATATCTAACTAGCCACTGGCTATGTCCCTGTACTAACCCAGACTAAGATTTTCTCATCCGATTATCATTATCATCTATTTCTTCCTTTGCTTTTCCACCTCTACTCAGTTTTCTCTTTAAAGTCCACTATCTCTATGTCGGACTTATTCTTCATGAGCATCTACCCCTCAACCAAATTTCTCCCAACTCTGTTCTTTTTAAACTAGTCTCTCCTGCTGCTCCTTACTTATAACTTTGTTCTGGAATCTCCTCGTTCTTCTAAATACTTCCTTCCCACAGTGATTGGCCGGGAGGCAAAACAAAATTATGGGATATCTTATTTTGTTCTACTTTCTTATATCACATATGCTTATTTACTTTGTAGCACATGTTTTGTATGACTAGTATCTTTAATTGAAGTTTAATGTTTTGAAACTGAATTATTAATGTGCTGTATATTTTATGTGGAGCTTTTCTCCCTGGGCCTCTACTGAAAATGGACATATATCCAGTTAGACTAGCCCGGTCAACAAATGTAAAATAAATAAATAAATACATTTATGGTACCAGCTTTTTTAACTTCTTTGGTATTCCTGCTTTCTTGCCCCTGAAACATAATTTCTAAATTTGTTTTCCTCAGGAACAGTTTTAAATTGATGTGTGTCCGCACACTTAGTATGCTTGAGCACTGTGGAGTATGGCATGTGTCAGCAAGCAGCGGATTGTTCCAGCCATTTTGTCCATGCTCTATTTATACATAGTGTACTTCCACATATGTGATCCTGTAATGTGTTCCCGTTTTGTTGTCTTTCAGGAATCATGTATCATAGTTGCCATACACCCCTTTCTGAAGCTGAAAATGAAATTATACTGGAAGGACTAAGGCAACATCATTACATCCTACTGTCTGGGGGAGGCAGAACAGGGAACAGCAGGCTACATTGTGGGCAGACGTTGTTCGTGATGTGAATGGCATGGACCATCAGTCAAGACATATGAATAGGTTTGACACTGTGCAACTGACATTATCAATGCTGCACAACAAAGGGTAACAGATGTAGCCAGGGATCATGTTGTCACTGGTGGAGGCCCTGCAGCAGAACAACCACTCATGGCCACTGAGGAATTCCTGGTGAACCTAGGCACACACAAAAGCTCCTAGGCATCTATCACACCATACATTGTGGAGGTGGGTTCTACAGTTTCAACAACAGAGGAGCATGCAGGCAGGCTTACTGTGATCAGCATTGTAATACTGTAGCAGTCAGTATGTCAGGCTGTACATACATTTACATGGGTGTCAGGTCTTAGTTCTTTGGGGTAGTTTACCTCAGTTGTACTCTCATACTTAGAATGTGACCAGTACAACAAGTGACACAGTAGGTACTGTAAATGTGAGATATGTGGATGTATTACCTTGTTGTACTGCAATATGTGCTAGTACTGACCTTACCTCACCCTCAATTTTCACAGGTGCATCAGGTCATGGCCATGGCCCTGCTCCTGGTAAGCATGACAATGTTTTGGTAAGGAACATTTATATTCTATTAAAGTTAAGGCCAGAATAATGCCCTATTTAAACATAATGTCCTGTGTAAACAGGGTAGAATGTTTTTATTTTCCATTCTGGAACAGGTACATAAGGCTTTTAGTGGGGGTAATCAAAGGAGTGTAGGTGAACAAATTAAAACACTTTGGCAGGAACAGTTAAGAAAAGAAGCCTCCTGGTTTACAAGAGGCATTTACTCTAAAATGCCTTTCAAAAACAAAAGGTTGAAAGGACATTAAACAAGGCAGTGAAATGTGTATTTCAATATATTTGCTAAAATAGGTGTACTGGGTTTTTATGTGTTGTTTTATCAAATATAGTGTCATATTGCTTAATTAAAGGGTAAATTTTACTGGTCATGTTATACTTGATTTACTTGAAGTGATTGTCATAAAGGTATTGAGTTGAATGTGTATTTTGTTCTGAGGAAGTCTGTTTTGGACAAAAGCAGAGAGGAAAAAAATGTGACTACTAATCCAGTTGTGAGTCTTTGTTATTATAAGTATTGGTGGATGTTTTGTACACAATAGTGCAGGTACTAATGCAGCACTTTTTTCTTTCTTATCACAGGTGACTGGGGGGTTGGGGGTGGTCTCTGTCCCCTATACAACTTGATGTCAGTGTCTCTTTGGACTATGATGATGATGGTTGCCAGAGTGATGGGAGTGATGGGGGCTGAATCTGTCCCAGAGGATGACATCTCTCTTCTGCCTCCATTGTCACAGTACACAATCAGTACACCCATACATACCTAGTTCTCAGATGCCACAGATATTGGACAGTCAGAGACTGGAGACATTGAACAGGAAAGTGTGGCAACTATGGCTCCAGTGAGTGTATACACTGGCCATAGCCAGAGAGCTGGTGAGGTCCCACACAGACAGATTGACAGGCGTGCTTGTAGGAGGCCTGCTGTCTGTCCTCCACCTGTTGAAGGTGTCACATCACAGGTCACTCAGCGCATTTTCGGGCTGTCATGGAGGCACAGGCACATTCTGAATAGAACACCAGATGTATGTGTATGGTTATGGATGCAGCAAAGTCTGACATCCGTGACTGCATCCACTGCATTCGAGACACCCTGGATTGCTTGACTGATATAGTGGACTGAAGTTGAGCTGAGACAGGGTCTGTCTTGGACTGCACATTGTCTATGCTGGAAAGTGTGGTTGGAGTTGAGCATCAGACTCACGGACTAGGTCAGCACCCTCATCTGCTGAGAGTCTATGTGGCCATGCACAACCACACTCCCATAGTGGCAGTACATCTACTTCTCCAGAGGGGAGTGTGTTGTCCACACCATGACATGGCAGGCCATGGGCTCGTGGTCTTGTGCATTCCCATGGGGGACATTGTCCCAGCAGACAGAAGTCACCATCAGATACTAGCACTGCTTCTGACCTTGGGTATGGAGGTGCTAGTGCAACTCTTGGCAGAGCGAGTTTGCATGTTTGGGGCCAGGGACGGTGAGCTGTCAACTCTACCATCTATGGTCCAAAGCTGTCCAACATACACAAATGTAGGGCTAGCATTGAGGTTGACTTTGTACATGCACACACTCACACACCCCTGTCAAATGCAGGTCACCTAGAGACACACATGGCACCTTTCCATGGTCCATCTTACCTGCTTCCCTACCTGACTCACACACTTACTGTCAACTGTTTGCATCAACCTAGACCTCCTGCATCCCCACACAATGCCATGTGCAAGTGATACTTGTGCCACATCCTTGTTATCCTCACCATTGATGCAGGGAAATTAAGCTATGTGTCTGATGCACAGGGTGACTATATTAGTTAACATGTACTTGTATAATACAGTGTTGTTTTGCCATGCCACTTGTAGTGGTTAATGACAGATACTGTATGCTAGCATTTGTCATGAGTACGCCACATACTTTTGTGTACCTTAGGTTGTATGATCTTGTAATGGCTATATAGTTACATGATGACAGGTATGTCATGAACCTGTTTATGTTTATGTTTCAGGGGTCTGTTGGCATAATGTATGGATACACAGCAGCAATGAAGCAGCATAAGATGGCATGTCAGCACAGCAGAGATATGTCTTCAGCAAGGTACAGCACTATAAGTGCATGGCTTCATAGGTTCATATGTGTACAACAGGCTAGCAAGGACAATGGCAGCATTCAGCATATTCATGCATCCCTAATCTGTGAATAGATCTGCTACCCCTGATAAGTGCCACCAGGGTTTTGGGAACTCACACACCTACAAGCTGTGGTGATAGAGATGGCACATCTACAAATATCCTTTGTCCAGTGCAGACAATTTCCCAACAACAGCTATGATTGTCATGCTCTGCATCCTATTGTGTAACCTGCACATGATGTGTGTCACAGCAGATGTGTGCTTCACATCCATGGGGGGGCCTGCTTCATGTAGGGTGTACTGTCTGTGTTACATACCTGTCTCTCACCAGCATGTACTATGTATACTACAGTGATGCTGTAGGTATGTATATCAGGTGAGACGTATTAGTCCTGTCATGGATACATGGGAGGTACACATTGGAATCCAACACCTCCCTGTATGAAGCCACGCACATCCTCTCCAAAGCATGTAGGAGACAGACTACACATATACGGTGGTGACACGAACTTCATAGGGCATGTTATCTACCCTGTACGTTGGTATACCATGGAACCTGTGTGGCTGCTACAGTTGTGCGATATGCCTCTGAAGTGACATAGCAAGGGTGCCACTGCACATGATGATAGGTGTGATGACTGCCGCAGTCAATATAGCAGTGACAGTCTGGGATTTACATCCCAGACCTGTTGGAATAGGTTGTAATACAGTGAATGCATCCCCACAATATACTGGCCAGCGAAAGTCAAAGGCTATTTTACTCTCTGGGTCCATAATTCCATGTGTAATGACTTAACTGTGTGTGGTGTGTGGACACTATGATATTTAGCAGGGCTGGATGATTTCCCTCAGGATAGTATTGTGCAGACATTGGCATTTAGTCTTTGTTAATGGCTCAGAGAACAATGGACTGTATGTTAGACCATCCTGGATAACTGTTGATTCTGTGTGGGATTCTGTGACAGCTCCTAATATGGAATCACCAGCTAATGAACTCAGTCAGACGTCACTAACAGTGGCTGTGACTGCAGAGAGGGAATAGGTAGATGGGGTATGCCAGTAATGGAGGATAGTGAACTCCACTGGTGACTGACATCATTGCAGCATAGGTCTCCCAATGCTATCTTCCCAGAGTATGACTGTCAGACACTTGCCTATCCACAAGCTGACATAACACTCTGTACATGACATACAGAGTTTCTGGCAAGGCCTGCTGGCCTAATATTGTCATACACCTTATCAGGCCATGGTTGGTGGAGTGAGACATATTTCTGGCATCCATTGCATAGTGCAACAGTCAATGGGCTCCACCAGTTACAGTTGGTAGGCATTATCTATCCTTGAGCAAAATAACAGTGTTTAATCCAGTATGAATAAGTGTATGATAGTGTTAGGGCTCATATCCATGCTAACTCCTATGATGGCATTTCAAGTGATATGACTCAGAGATCTGGGTACACAGCTTGGCACTACATGATAGTTGTACTCCGTGTAAGTAAGTATTACAGTCACTTCCAGCATGTTACAAGAAGAGAGTCATGCAAGGTGTCTGTTCAGAGCACAGACAAACATATTAGGGAAGTGTAATATGTATACACTGTGTTGTTTAGTCATGCTGCAGCTCACTTGCCCAAAGGATGGTCCAGGTCCTTACTTCCAATGCTCCAGATGGCCACCAGTCAGGTTTGCTGAGCCATGATGAGCCTGTGTCACACTTGTCACATACAGCCCTGTTCATGCAGCAGGTGGACAGTGCTGTGTGACAGTTGGTATTTTATTTTATTTATTTTACATTTAAAAAAAAAAAAAAAGTGTGACACAGGCTCATCATGGCTCAGCAAACCTGACTGGTGAGGGTGTCCTCCTAACATGGAGGCACTACCTCCTCAACTAAAGAAGCACATAGTGTTGTTGTGATGCTGGTAAGTGACAAAAGTAGCCACCCACACAAAGCATAACCACAATGCACAGTGTAGTTACATGTGTGACCTCAAAGGACAGGCCCAGATCGTCAGTGACCTCATATGTCATGATGCCACATATGATGCGTCTGGACTCATGTATAACCTGTGCACCCACACTGTCTGCATTAAATACACTCCTTTTTCCCCATGACATTCCTATGACCTGTCCCATAACTTCCATATTTACAGAGCAGTTCATAACTGGCCTCTCATTGGAAGATACACAGCACACAGCATCTATTGCACAAGCCAGGCTGCATCCCACATGTGATCTGATAACGATTACTAACACCACTGGGACACCCTTGCAATCATAACAACACTACTGGCTGCACACCAGCTGAGAGACAACAGCAACTGTTATACCCCTGACCAGAGGTCACTGACCAACATAGCTAAAAATAAAAGTGACTGGACAGGCTGTTCATACCCTCTTTATTGTACTTGTAAAACTATAAGGCTTATTTATCTCACTATTTGTAAAAATTGCAAAAGTTTCTATGCCAGGAAAACTTTTCGGAAGTTTAGAGATAGAATCTATGAACATATGAATGATATAAAGAACATGCAATTGAACAATGCTTTATATAAACATGTGGCGAAGTTTCCTAACCATGTAGTTTTATGTTTTGGATTGGATACAGTATATAATAATCCTTTAGGGGGGCCATGGACAGAATTGACAGAATGTAAAGAGACCTTATGGCAGCTGAAGTTAAATGCTTGTGCACTACAAGGTTTGAATGAATCGACGTATATCTGTTACCAGTATTTTAAAACTTAAGTCATACAGAGTTTGAAGTTTTAGTATATTTGTAATTTTTTGTTCAGGAAAACATTTTTAAATGTGTTGTGTTTAGAAATACTTAGTGGTTTGTTATGTAATTAATTGAGAGAGGTAGATTATTGGTTATTTTAAACGTGATGTTTGAAGGGGGTATATTAAAACAGGGTGGTGTGTTACAAAGTCATTTGGATTCTGAAGAAGTCTTGCTACAAGCTTGATGAAAGCACTTAATCCTTCAATAAAACAGGTTGTTTCATCTGCACCCCCATCATGTCACTAGTTGGTCTTTGGAAAGTACCTGTAGCTAAAATCCTAAGGGCTACACATACCTTTGTTTCCACTGGGATGGGTTCCCTTCTGTTGGCTCTGATTCTGAGTTGAGAGCGGCAGAGCTCAGTGAGTTCTTGTAGTATGTCCCTATTCTCCCTGTAGCACTCTACATTCTGAAGCTCTTGTAGCCCCTAAAATGTTACCCTGGGCCTGAACACTCTTCTAGTTCTCTGTCTAGACCTAGTGTCAGCAGCAGCAGCACTAATTTCAACATCTAGCATGTACAAATGTAGCAGACCTGCAGCAGCCCCTATCAATTCCTCAGTTAAAATTCTCAAGTCTGTTCTCCAATGGTGCAGAGTATGGGGGAAAAATCAGATTGTAGGGTGTATGCATACTTTGTAGTGCTCTGCTGTAGGTGCTGACTGTGTGATTGGCTATCTACGATGCATTTCACCTGCCTTGTATATCATTAACATCATTTAATGGCCCTAGTTTAAGGTAAAGAGAGGTCACAACTAATTAATATGTCACTGGCTTTCAGATACAATCAGCACTGCAGCGCACCATACAAACATGCACCCTGTAGGTATACAAAGCTTAGCAGTCACCGTACTCACCCCACCAGACGTCCACACTCAGTATGATGGTGCACCACACAAACATGCTGAAGCATGCTCCCCTTAACGAAACAAAGCTTAGAAATGAGTGCACACACTTCCCCCTGCACGGATACACTCAGGATGGTGGTATGCCACACAAACAGGCTGAAAAAAGCTTCCTCTGTTGTCAGCTACGTCCTTTGTAAACAACAACATGGTTCTCTGCCTCATAAAGGGGATATGCGGACATGAGTACCCCTTTATGCTATTCAGTAACTCCACCTCGTTTGCATAGGGATCCCTGCTCACAGCTTGGAAACTATATGCTTCAAAGCCCTACCACATTAGCAACAGCACAAAAGCACCATTGCAGATACTCTACACAGGGTCTTGTAAAACATTTCTGTCACATAATATATCTTTTGTTTTTTCCAATTTTTTTTATTTTTTGATAAAGCATGTTTGTGCACTGAGTTGCATCAAACAAACATGCACAGATTATTAAAAATACATTTAATTTAACTTATTTCCTTTAATTTAGACACACAGAGGATAGTTTCACTCTTATCTGTGCATGGTATGCCATTTCTGTCCATCTATCTATATTTTTGCAGCACCTTTTGTCAGTCTACATTCCTGTACAAGGAATTTTTCCATATACACTATGGACACTGATACGGGATCTGCAGAGCTACCTATCTGCTTGCTGGATCGCTCTACCTGCCTCATTTGTATGAGATTCAACTGCTTATGAGGTGATTTGCATGCCATGGAAGTTTCTGTGATGGCACTCTCATGCACGCTGCTCAGCAGTGATTAATGAATCTAAAAATATTTGCAGCCATGCTACAGTGTGGCATGATGCCTACATGACATTATTAAATCCTCCCCAAGTCTTTTCACTGCATTCACAACACTCACTTTCAGGTAAGATGGATTAGCTAGGCAGGTAGCTGTTAAGGCTAGTGTTGAGAAGTACATTGCATTGGCAGGTTTGAATCTTATGTCCTCCGATCTGTGTTTAACTACCTTCAATGACATAAAAGCCTGTGTGTAACTTTGCAAAATGTGTATGGCGATTATTTGATGTTCTTCAGAAGCAAATTTTCTAGAACCTGTAGTAGTTAATTGCACTATATTACATTGCATCTGTTAGTTGTAAAGCTGTTGTAGGTAGTGTGTGTGGTCTAGTTACACTTGGGCTCCAAAGGGTTTTTCTGCACCTTTGTGGCAGAAGCATGCTGATCTAACTTTTCTGAGTTGGAGATTGCTGGTGGAAGGCTTATTCTGTGCTTTCATGATTGGTAGTTAACTTAAAACTTGCTTCTTTTTTCTTGTATTTAAGCCTCGCATTCGCACGGTGCTGATCTTTGCACAGCAATGGTTAGCAGTGCTCTATATACATGCAAAAGCCTAGAAGCTCAGTTTTCACTATACAGCTGTCAGAGAAACCATTCCAAGATTTTCTGTTTCTCTAGGAGCAACTTAGTTGCACACTGAGCAGCATTATAGGTTCATAGGTTCATATACTAGGCATAGGCTATCTAGGGCCCCAGGCAGCCTCATAAGCCCAATGAATGTGTTTGGCCCACCATTTTATTTTATTTTTTTGCTATGCCTTTTTGAGAGGTTAGTATACTGTGCTTTTGTCTAACATCCACTCATCAAGATTCTGTCTTGAAGAGAGTCAATGAGGGACTCTGCCTAACCTGGACTGCGATGGGAGAGCATGTCCATTAATTCGTAATTCGGTTGGACATGGCTTTAGGCACAGAGGCACAGATCGCCCTGAACACAGTCGGTGCCACTGAGTAGAGCTGAGTTTCTTTAACCGCAGGGGGGGCATCTGTTTTGGCCCTTTGATCCTTGGTGAGGTACTTTTTTGGGTCTTTCAGTTGCTGCAGGTGTCTGGTAAAGGTACATCCCAAAAGGGCATTGTACTCAATTATGGGCTGATCTAGATGTCCCTTCCCTTCATGATGGGGTGCTATATAAAAAATTTTTTTCTAACCACTTTGGGCGTGGTTGTCAAATGAAGAGAGATTTATATCACCCCAGGTCCCCCCTCCCTAACTTCTTCTTCTAATTTTATACCACCTATGTGGTGTGGTGAATTTTTGTTTTTTTTTTTTGGGGCTGACTATACATTTACTTTTTTTTTTTTACAGTGGGCCATGGCAGCAGTTGTCCAGTGTCTGTTCTATTCCTTTTTTGGAGGATTGCTGTTGTGTCGGCTGGAGAGTCGATTATGGTGCCCAGTTTGCATCATCTCATGCTTGGTCAGCCCAGCAGTCCTTCCGTGTTGGCCTGTACAACTGGTTTGGAGAGTCATGGCTGGCTCCATTCTAACCATGTGGGTTCTGTCCTTGAGAGCCAGTTTGCAATCCATCTAGTGACATAGGGGTTTATATTTAAGCTGGTGAGCTGTTTAAGATCTGCCTCTAACAAAAAGCCAAACTGGGTAGGATCAGTGTCTGTCCCCAAATATCTTTATTTATGAGGTCCATGATGATCCTTTCCATAGCTTTGCAGACCAAGCTAGTCAGGCTTATGGGGCGATAGTTTCCAGGATTACCTCAGCCAATACAGAGTATAGGTCCCTCTTGTAGTCTCAGAGCTACCAGCACAGTTCTGTCAAATGAACCTGTTCCCTTCCCTAATAAAACATACCAAGAGACTGCTATCATGGACAGGCAGTTTCTCATCATCTCTCTGGCCAGCCTGATAGACATGGACATCCTGAGGTAATGCAGCAATTATCTCAGGTATACTGACAACCACTTACTCCTGAAACAAACAAATGGGTTAAGCGAGAGATGTAGTGTCAGCACACACTCATTTCCCTCACTAAATAAAGACATGATACATAAACCCACATATGCAGAGGTACTCACTAGTAACTTACCAAAGATCAGAGGCCTCTCAAACAGAAATCACTTACACAAATAACAATGCAAACAAAAACAACCACAACACATAATAACACATACACACAGACACACACACACACACACACACACACACACACACACACACACACACACACACACACACACACACACACACACACACACACACCAGTTTCTCAACAAAAAACCCATAAATAGTAACACCACAAAGCCTAATGCATTGATCATAGGTGACTCCATTGTGAGACACAAGGATGCTCCCCTCACCAGGCCAGATAAGGAGTGAGTAACAGTTAGCTGCCTGTCAGGTGCCAGGATCCATCAAGTCACTCAAGCACTCATGTCCTTCAACTGCAAGAACTGGTATGACTAATTCATAGTCCATGTAGGGGTGAATGATTTGAGATGTAGCTCACTGGACTATATGAAGAGAGACAAGACTGATCTCTCAGGTTATGTGTCACAGGCAGGTATAAGCCTAGCCTTAAGCAGAATTCTAACTTCTCCAAGGATGATGCCACAAATAGAACAGTCTATGGAAATGGCTTCCCATCCATGTGAAGCAGAGTTATTCCCTTACCCAATTCAAGTGCAACTTGGACAATTGGATGGGGAACAGGAAATTCATCCCTGGTTTGGCACCTATGTCTCTAATGGACACAGGCAACCTGCAAATATTTCATCTTACAGGCTCCTGTTTGCAAATGTTTCATCTCCCAAACCCCTGCTTACACTTCTCAAGGGTGTCAGAACATGTCAGAGATTTGCATGCATGGCTAGGCTTAAAATGGCCCTTGTGGTTGTTAGCCTAGTAAATAACTATGAGCCTACAAACCTATGAACACAATACAAACAAAAAATGATTGACTTTAAGAACTGATTTAGCTTCTGGTGTCAGTCCAAGAGGATCCAAGATCTGTCAGCCTGGGTAGACATGGTCAACAGGCCATGCTTCTTTGCCAGAGATGGTCTGCAATTGTCTGCACTAGCCTTTCAGATACTGGCAAAGACATTAGCCAACCCTGTTTTACCTTTTTAGGCAGTATCAAAATAACCAACATCCCAGCAGATAAACTCAATGTACTGTTGCTTAATGCTAGGATTCTAAACAAGAAACTGCACTCACTGGAAGCAATCCTCACTTTGGAAGATGCTGATGTCTGCGCCATAACTGAGACACAGTTCAAAGGTGTGAAAAGCACCCTGGCCATGCAGAGTTACAATGCCTTCCATACATTCAGACCACAAACTGAGCATCAAAGAACCAAAGAAGGAGGTGTATCCATCTTCACTAAGGACACATACACCTTGAGACTGGTCAAACAGTATGACTGTCTTGGGCTACCCCATGTCCAATTAACTGCAGGCAAAGCCCCCTACAATATCACAGCTAGCTATAGGTTCCCACCATGAAACAGGGAAAGCATACTGCATACCCAGACTCACTGAAGTCACTCGGAATGCAGTTCAACACCTTAGTCATGAGTGATTTTAATTTTCCTGTACCAAAGGAAAGAATTCTCCAAGGGAAGCAATGTTTGGATCCACACAGTAGCTAGAACCACCCATAACAGGAAGAAAATGGATGTCTCCAATTGGATCAAAGAGGCTTTATTGTAGTCACAACACAATATGATAAAGTCTCTTTTGTTCGATTGGAGACATCCATTTTCTTTCTGTTACTAGTGGTTCTAGCTATTGTGTTCATCCAAACATCAATTCCTTTGGGGAATTCTTTCCTTTGGTTCTGGTTTTTATATTCCCCTCCAGCCTTTTCATTGTATTTGGTTTTAATTATCCTACCATCACCTGGGAAACATGCACAACTACAAACATACTGGCTCAGAAGGTCTTGGACTTTGTCATTGTAAATGCTCTTGAATAACTAGTCAGTACACTCACAAGAGGAAAAAAATGTGAAAGAAACTCTCCCAAGAACAAGAGGTGTAAAAACACAAACAATAAAAATGAAATAAAAGTAAATACACCACGCTACGGCAAAAAATAAAATCCAAAAACAATTTATTGCAATGTCAGTAAGCGCTTTCACACAGAAATACGTGCTTCATCAGACCTCAAAAACAAACTAAAACACCAACCATATATATTCTCCATATCATCAATTACATCAATTAAAACATCAGTTTAAAAGAACCTATAAGGATTCTATATCAATTAAGAAGAAACTTCCTACAAACCATATATAGGTATTATGCTTCAAAGTGCAATACACCTATTGAATCACTTAAAGAGAGCATGTCCCTTCAAAATAGGTTTGATGGAAGCCCTACCAATAATGCCTGGATATTTTTTAGCCTGTAGACGGATTATCCAATGGAGCTCATGTTCTTCTGTGTAATTCCTAAAATCCCTACCTCGTATACTGGGTCTAACCATTTCAATAAACCTGAAGCCAAATACATGATCAAAACCTAATTCTAAACAATGTTTGGTTAGTGCATTACGTGAATCATGTCGATTTATCAAATACAAATGTTCCCTAATACGCTCAACTAGGGACCTATTGGTCTTGCCAATATAAAAACAGCCACATACTCTGCAGCTGGCCAAATAAATCAAGTCCCTACTCCTACAATTTGCACATGCCCCAAACTCATAAACTTTCCTGGTTACAGGATGCATAAAATTATTTGAAACATCTATATTACCACAAAAAATACAGTTCATGCGTCTCATTGTTCCTATTTGCATATCATCATCAACATTAGGTGTATTACATACATCCTTGTAACACAACTGTCCCTTAAGACTCTTCCTATTTTTAAAAACAAAGTTGGGTTTATCCCCCACCACCTTCTTCAATCCAACATCCAGATGTAAAATCGACCAATTATCTCTAACTATACCCAGGATGTGAAGAACATCACTGGTATAGTATATAGAGAAGGGAACATCCTGATTAGAGCAGATAGAGCCATTACTAGCAGAAGTATTTGAGATGCAATTATAGCCATCAGAATAAAAAGGACAAGCTCTCCCTTCTCTCTCCCTACAACTCTCATATAGAGCTACATCGACCTCACGTCTCCCATAGCCTCTGGACAAAAATTCATCACCCAATTACTCAACACCTCTGCAAAACAAATCATCCTTGTTATTCAGGTGGGAAATCCTCATTCCCTGCCCCTTGATGAAATTCCTAACATGTCTCGGATGCATACTATCATGGTGTAACACCGTGTTTCTCCAGCAATCCTTCCTGTAAAGGGTAGTAGTAAGTTTGTTCTGCTCATTCACAATCAACTTAACATCCAAAAAATCATTCTCCTTATCTGAGTATCAATAGATAAACTTCAGAAAGGGGATAGTCTGATTAACATAAGTAAGAAACTCCACTAAAGAAGCTTCCGTACCTACCCAAATGACAAACAGGTCATCCACAAACCTCTTATATACTCTAATACAGGAAGAAAATGGAGAACCTATAATATACTCATTCTCCCATTGGGCCATCACTAAGTTGGCGTAACTATTGGCACAGCTGGTGCCACTCACAAGAGGCTCAAATGTCCTGGGCATAGTACTCACTAACATGGGAGAGCATTGTATCCCTCACCAGTGTAATGCCCTCCCTGGTAAGACTGAACCATAAATCAGTCTTGTTCAGTGTAATTATGGACCAGATACTCCATCAATCTCAAAAATGCTAAATAATTTTTCAAAGACAAATTATATCCTATTAAGTGATGGTATATGAAGTTTCAAAGCCCCCTCAAATGCAGATAACACTGACTCCTATGCAGACGTATACACCAATGCCCTGTATAATCACTTAAGCAGTTGTATAGAATCAATTGTACCTCACCAGATTAAAACCAGATCTTGCAGAAAAAACAGGCCTCCCTAGTGGACCCCCTAGTATAAACAGGCTATACAACAAGAGAAAGAAACTATGTCCAATAACAAGAGGGAACTGGCTCAACAGAGGAAGAAATCCCTCTCTAGCTTAAACAAACAAATCTGAGATTTTGTCAAGTCCTCCAAAGCTAATTAAAAAGCACAAATAGCTTCACTAGCTAAGTATAATAACAAAGCATTCTTAACTACATGCGGAATACAAAAGGGAATACCCAGCTATGTCCTGAACTGGTTGTGGATGGCACCATGAATACTCAAGCAGGATAATAGCCAACATGCTAGCTGACAAATTTGGAGCAAACTTCACCCCCCATCCCCTCCAGTCATCCTCCAAAGTATACTTGCCACCATTCGTCACCCTATTATCTCAGGAGAACAGGTTCTTCTCGGCGCCGTCCAAAGCCAAAAACATGGCATCAGTGGGACAAGACAACATCCCAGGTTGCCTTTTAAACAACTTATAATATGGCCTAGCAGACCCTTGTGGATTGTTGTTTAACCACAGCCTGTGAACTGGCTATTTTCTGGCAACAGCAATCCCTCTACACAAAGTGGGGACCATCATCTGGCCCTGGGAATTATAGGTCCATAAACTTGACTAGCCTCATATTCAAGGTCATGGAAAGAATAATTATGGACCTTATTAACAATGACATGGGTAATCACCAAACTCTGGACCCAACCCAGTTTGGATTCATTAAGGTAGATCATGCCTTTTAAACATGGTTGTCTTCTTCAGGAAAATCACCAAAACCCAGGAGGAGGGAAAGACAGTGCATATCACCTATCTTGACCTAGCTAAGGCATTTGAAACAATCTCCCACTCAAGTATTATATGGAAACTCTCCTAATTGGGATTTAACCCCTATATTACCAGATGGGTAGCCAACTGACTCATCGACAGGACACATACTGTTAAAGTGGGTGACTTCACCTCTAACAACAGACCAGACACTAGTGGTGTACCAAAGGTTTCTGTGCTGGGCCTATTACTGTTCAGAATTTATTTCTCAGAAGTCCAGGCAAACTTGGATAGTTTGTGACTGACCAAGTTCACTGACAATTGCAAACCTGGAGCAATAATTGAGTCCCCAGTGATATTAATATACTGCAGATAGGATTAACCCAGATAAATGATTCTTGCCCAAGCCACAGATTAAAGCTAAATGCAAAAAAAAAAGCATTATTATTCCCTTTGGGAAAGCTGAATTACTGTTAATTACATTATAGATGGAACCCCATAAGTGTAATCTCAGTAGTACATCATCTGGGTGCTCAGGTTGATAGAAATCTGAACCTTGACCACCATGTATCCGCAATTATAAGGAAATCCTTCTATGAGGCACATGTTATAAGTAAAGGCATTGCATTTAGATCTAAGGATGTTATAATTGAATACAATACTCCCTTTTGCATGTACTTCACTAGACACCTACAATAATTGGAGAGACCAGAAAGGTGCATCAACAAGAAATTACAGGGTACACAAAACAAGTCTTATGCAGAAAAACTAAAAGCCTTGTCACTGCATTCTGTCTCCTACAGGTTGCTAAGGGGTGACCTGTGTCTGGCTTACAGGGCAGTCTCTGACCTGGCCCTGATGGAAATGCTACACATTTATAAATCAAACTGCACAAAGGTCACTCACTCCAAGGATGTTAACCTAGTATCTGACATGAACATTTCATGCGGGAGAGATAGATACATCAACCAGAGACTGCCATTTCTCTGGAACAAGCTTCCAGTTCACATGAGGCAGAGCCCCTCCCTGACCCTCTTTAAGCACTACCTAGATCAATGGCTGGGTGACAGCAAATTCATTTCTGGGTTGACACCCATGTCCCTCCTGGAAGGAGAAAGTCTATTAACTACCATACATCCTTACCTCTGTGAACTTCAGTCAACTAGCCACCAACAATTTGGGCAACTCGGGATGAATATGGCTAGACTTGTAAGGGCTCTAGAGCCATTATCCTAGTAATCTTCTAGTAACTTCCTATGAGCCTATGAGAAATGTATATCCCTATTATTTGAGGAAAACATCATTCATAGGTGCTGTTTTCTTTTTTTCAGGTGAGTAACACAGGACCAGAAATAATGCCTTGTGCATCAAGCAGCAAGCAGATTCACAGTCTTGAAAAGCAGTGGAGAGAGATGTCTGTTGATTACTTTTTCTGTTTTGTTAAATGAAATACATCTGATCCTTGTTACAGGCCTGTATTTTTCATATTAAGTATATTGCTTAGAATGCATGAATACCCATCATGCATCAGTAAGGTAAGCAAAATATTCACACTGTAACTGTGCTTAAAACCATGTTTTGAATCAAAAAATGTTGAAATATCATTTTGCATTAAATCATTTTTCTGTAAACAGTTTTTGACTGCTCTGTTCTGCATAATCTGCCGTTCATAGACTGAATGGGTGTCGGATGTGTCACTGTTCACACTATTGTTTGTAAGCTGTGGGCATGCCCTTCAGTTCACCATTGGTATTGCATCTGCATACAACCCCTTGGGTGTTTTCTTTACAACACACTTGCATTCTAGGTGGTATCCTAGCTTTGCGCTGATCAACATTTCTTTGCAACACTTCATAATAAGCAACATACCTCTCAACCTCTTAGAGCAAGAAATCTGGACAAAGCTGCAAAAAAGTGGGGCAAAGTCCAAAAAATAAGGAAGATTTTTAAGTATTGCTCTTACAAACTTAGAAAGTTGATAGAATAACAGGTTTTGGATTAGTATGTATTTTCTGAAGGGCATGAAGTCTGAAACTCAAATGTCTGTTATTATTTTCTAACTTCAGTCTTTAATGAGTTGCCACTAATTTGCCAGAAAAACTAAATTTTATGAAAAAAATGGACCAAAAATATGAGGCAAAAATCAGGACAGTCTGCAAAAATCTGTACACTTGAGTGATATGAGTAAGCATCATCAGGATGTTTGCATTTTGCATACAATTGCTTGGTACGAATTGTAGGTAGGCAATGCATACAGTTGTACACATACAATACTCTCAGTACAATATATATTACATTCTCCTATGTCACGGGCTGTGGTGATTGACATAATAAATATTTGTTACTGTTGTATTCATTATATTGATGTACGTTCAGCTAAATATCATGCTGCCTGGCTCAGATGTTTTATAATATTGTCTTGCCTAGTTTCCATAATATTGTCATCTCACTTTTTCTCATTATCACAATGACACTTGATGGCTGTTCACATGAATCATTACATGTGGAGACTACAGTTTATAGATTCCTACATTCTTAGATTTTTACTCCTCTATTGACCTGGGGGGGGGGATTTCTAAGCATAGTCAAGTTTTTACAAAAGAATAATGATGTCCTGCATCCAAATACAACACTGAGGGCAAGGCATTTATAAGCTGCCTCTGTCCATAATGGACATGGATAACAAGCCTGAAATTAACTTCCAATTCCCTTTGCACTGGTCTAGGCTGTACTTAAATTGTGTAATAGACAAAATCAGCTTCACATAGATTTGAAGCCTGTTCATAGGAGGTGCAGTCTGTTGGACACATATCTGTCTGTACAGCATGTTCAGTTTAAGCCACGGACAAAATTATTTTCCCTTAGATCTTGTATTTCTTGGACTATTTGAATATGCAGGAGATTCCTGACTGTGGAGTTTGTGAATGCCTTGAAAGCTAGCATAGATCACACAGCAATCTTTATCAGACTGAGCAGCAGGAAAGATCTTTATAGCACTATGGGTAAGGAAAGTTTGTTACTCTTTGTATTCCTTTTGTATTGAAACTCTGATGTAGTTGTAGTTTTTGCATTGCCTGGTCAGGTACATACAGAAGGAAGCACTGTACTCCATGATTGTTGTGATAAGGGCAGATAATAGTCGGACAATGAACTATGTGGGCCTAACTGCCATGCCCTTACTTATAAGTTGTGCAACAGCACAGGATTTCCTCACCACTCTGACCATGTGGTGGTCACAGTGAAGGCTACTGTCTACATGCGTACACAGATTCCTAACCACTGGGTCAACTGTCAGGAGGGCTATTATGAACATGGTATTTATTCTAGGTGTTTGACTTTCTAAAGAGTACAATTATGCAATTCCTAGCATTGACCTGGCTTTGGCACCATTTGTTAGTCAGAGATAGGTGTTCTTGAATAATGCTTGTGTCTCCATGGGAGTCAGTGATAACTCCCAGTTTGCAATCATCTGCAAACTTAGTCATCAATAAACCTTTACCATTTGCTTCCACTTCAGAGAAATAAATGCTAAAAAGCAGTGGCCCCATTAGTGAGTCATAGGGGACTCTTCTAGTGACTGAGATCTTGATGGAAGTGGCTTCATCTATTTTGATCTTCTGAGTCATATCAGTGAACCATCTGGCTATGCAGTGGGTGAAGAAATGGTTTATGGTTAATTTAGTGAGCTTGTCTATAATGCTTGAGTGGGATATTGTATCAAAAGCCTTGGCCAGGTCAAAGTAAGTGGCCTTAAATATGTGGCTGGTCAGACTTAAGGGTCTGTATTTACCTTGATCAGTGGTTGGACCTCCAGTGTGCGGTGGAATGATTGTGGCTATCTTCCATTATTTGGGCACAAAACTTGACTGTAGCCTTTAGCTGAAAAGTGATTCAAGTGGACCAGAGAGGTTATGCTCATGCTAATTAGGAAGCATCTCTTGATGTTATTGTGGCCCAATGAATCAATGTATTTGATCTTGGAAGATCATAGTTGACCTTAATATGAAACTGATGTGCATATTTGCAGTGTAACATACTATCCACTGCATTGAAGACCTTCCTTAGTAATGCTTGTGTGGATTGTAGTATACAGTATTTTTTTTTGGATTATCGAGGACAATGAGTGGAGAAGTTTCAGCTGAACCACACATTTACATTCACACCCAGACATAACTGCTAAGAGAACAAGGGAAAAAGAAAGGGAATAATCACATACTGCCATACACTCAGATAAACAGTTTACTGAGACACACATTATTAAACGGTGCAGGTCACAATAATAATGTTATGTTAATGTGGCATGATGCAGTGTCAGGCATGCTTCCACTGAAATGTTACATGTGCTTGATTTGCATATGCTTGCCATGCTTCATGCTGGTTCAGAGTAGGGTTACCACCTGTCCCACTTTGCGAGGGACAGTCCCTCTTTGGGCAGTTGTGTCCTGACAAAAAATTGTAAAAATGGCAAATGTCCTGAGATTTTAGGACAAAATTATTTCCTATATTTTATGTACTAGTTGCATAAAACAGTTATTCTGTATCTAAAATACATAAATGTTATAAGAAACATAATAAGCAACTAAAATGCTACAAGAATAAGCTTTTATTTAGGCAAAAAAAGTTAAGTTCTATCTTTTGTACAGACCGTGGGTATGTGTCGGCCTGTAAAATCTGATGTTTGTACCAAAAATGCCCCACTTTGGCCATTTGAAAAGGTAGCAACCCTAGTTCAGAGGATGTCCTGATTCTTACTGGTAAGCTATGTTATGCATGCCATTGCACGTCATTGTTTGTACTGCTCTCACTGGTGATGGATACATTCTTCCTGATGTGTTCTGGTACTGGCCATGTCCATAAGTATAGATAAAGTGACATAGGGAATGTGTTATGTGCATTAGGAGCCATTCAGTAGTAGCAATTGCGTTGATTATAATTCTTCTGCTTGCTAATGTTTGCACCATTTAAAACTGAACTGTGTTTTAAATAAAGCTGTTTCTATGTCAAAGATGGATAAGATGCTCTTACTGTGTTTTGCAGATTCATTGGTGTGAGAATTCAAAAACAGACTTGTGTAAAAATCTTTCATGTGTACTAACATTGACCAAGAGGTTGTCATAATGGTGAGGATGTTCACCTTGCAGACACAAACTGCAGTGTTTGATTCTCACATGGGGTTAATGGCTAGACTTAAAATGGCTCACAAGGGTGGTTAGCCTAGTACTAATCTATGATCCCATATAAAGTTTGATGTATATTCTGCACTTTCAGTCTTATATTTGTATTTTCAGAAGTCACCAGTGAATGGTATGTTAATTATGTTAGTCTGCAGATGTGCACATCAGTTTCCCACAAGGTCAGTTATATTAGTACTAATCTATGAACCCATAAGAAATTTGACGTATGCTTCTGCACTTTCAATCTCATATTTGTATTTTCAGAAGTCACCAGTGGATAGTATGTTAATTATGTTAGATTGCAGATGTGCACATTGGCTTCAAGTCCCAATGCTTAGTATGTTAATTATGTTAGATTGCAGATGTGCACATCGGTTTCATGTTAAGGTCAGCTATGATCTCCATGGGAATGTGCTGCATGATACCCATTTACATTTCATTTCTGCAGTAGTTTGCAATTCATTTTGATAAAGCATGGGACCTGTGGATATTTGCCTATCAGACACAGATGATGAGCTCATGCCAGGACACTGCCGAAGCCCTTAGATGATGACAATGATGATGATAATGATGATGATGAAGAAGAAGCTGGACCCACACCTGCCAGAGCCTTCTTGCCTGCTACACCATGGTGGAGATGATATCAGGACTATAACAGAGACGATTATTGGGAGGATATCTGGGAAGATTTTACTGATGTGTTTCAAACACAGATGAGGGACATAATGGGGAACTTCTTCCAGGATATGGCATGGGCTATGAGTGACTTGTTTAGGGAGATAGCCTATGAGGTCATTCATGAGACTCATTCCCATTAGCCTGATCCCTCAGGTCTGTAATTATTGTCTAGGCACTCCAATTGTATTATGCTAACAACATGTTGATTGCCACGTAATTGATTGGACTGCAATATGGACTGTTGTGCATTCATACCATGTATCTGACATGCTTATGTGTTATTGTCATGTGGCATTTAATTATGTTTCAATGTGTGTATGACACACATTAACACAATACATTTTCCTCCACCATTCAGATGTCAATGCATTGCATTGTGGCAGCTAACCTGCAGCTAATGCTGCAACAATTGGGCTGTAAATGTGTTTTATTGAGGGCAGATGACAGACAACAAATGCACATATTCCGGCACTACCACTGTGGTATGATTTAGATTTATGTATTGCCATATCATGTATGTGCAACAGAAAGACATGTCATTCCCATGTGTTTTGGATATCATTGTCATGATACCCTACTGGCATGATGTTAGCTATAGGCCATCCTACTTTTCTGAGTGCATCAAACACAATGTAGAATTAATGCATACACCGTGGTACAGATAATTTATTCTGCAACAATACATTACGTTGTGACTGCTGTATCTTACATTTACACATCCATTACTTATTCACATAAATTCACACCTTCTGCATATAGCTGTACACATTTACTGATTGTACATGTCTCTGCATATAGTTGGATCTATAGTGGCAAACAATTGTACCACTGACTTGTGAGCATTCACTGACTAATAATGCCCACAGGAGTGTCGTCTGCTCAGTAATGAGCTGGGTGCATGGCATACACGTGTGGTTATTTATTCAACATTTGCATGACAGTATATGCATATGTGCTTGAAATTCTTAGTCTGCATACCTATGCATGCTCATGCTGCATAACTGCACATTACTGTGTATGTGTGATTTATACATGGTCATTTATGTGAACATCAGCAATAATTCTGTCCATGTGACATACATTTGCCATTTGCTTAAATGTATTTTGGGCTGGATTCCAGAGTACCCTGTGTGCTGTACATATGCATTTGCAGTGTGTCAACGTACCTTGTTCTGCTTTTCCATGATGAGGGCCCAGGCTGTGTACTGCCTTTCCACCTTCATGTTTCCTAATTAGATTTTGCAAATATGTTTGCCTTTAGTGCAGTTATTGACCATTGCCATATACTGCATTGTTGACACGGTGAACATGTGCCAAATGTATGGTCATTTTACAAATGAAGGACATCTGTGCAGCTTATCTGTCCTTACTGGGTTTTTTCAACCTTTGTCTGTCATATATTGTGATATTTTCTCCATGGGTATGCATGCTGTGACATCCTTCTTGTCCCCTTTCCCTATCTTTACCTTTCCTTCTATTTATAAAAAAAAAAAAAACTAAAGAATAGGCATATTCCCACAAAATAAATAAATTAATAAAAATGCCCATGCCTCTCTGACTTTCCCTCAGATTTTTTTATTCAAATATCCCTCGTGTGTGTCCTTCTTCTTCCCTCCACATCTTCTTTTTTATCTCCCATTTTCCTTGGGTGTGTGCGCTGCCTGTGTTCCCCACTCAAGTCCTGCACGCATTATTAGCTAATGTTAACTGTGGCAATGGGGCTATGCTTACCCTTTGCCTTTATTAATTTTTTATTAGAAAATTTACAGATTTTGTCATAATCCTTAAGTGCAAGTAAGCATATCTTATTAGTACATGACATGCAGACATCCTTAGTTGTCTCTAAGCTTACTGGGAGGATTGCTGAAGATATGTATCACAAATGGCATGCATCTTGCAAGCAAGCAAATGTATTTTATAAGTAAATGAATTACTGAAATATACATAGTTGGCTCTAATGTTACTAAACAGATATCTGATGATATGTATTACAAACGCCATGCAGCTTACATTGGGATAGTTAACATTTTTCACAATATCAGAGTTAGTTATATTCTGTAGTTTTTCCCTTAAGCTTACTGGAGATATGTTATAGATATGTACGTAACACTGCAAGGATGCTTGAATTGTGATAATCTTTCCATAACTTTGTTGATGTACATCACACTTTGACAGTGATTTATTTCATTACTTACAGATTATTGCAGGTATGTTTAGTGCACCGTTGCTACTGAGATATTCCCTTGTGTGCTGAGGTATTCTGAGTTCACTGTGGCACATTTACATATTTCATTGTTATTCGTAACTTTAGTGCTAATATCAGCATAATGTGTCAAATTCCATGATCTCTACGGAATCCAGTTCCAGTTATGAAAGTATGGCAGAAGAAAATGTGATTTTAATAGTAATGAATTTTTATTCACACACTAGGTAGTTAAATTACTTTTCCAGTGCTGACACTGCAGTGCATCATAGGGGGGTTGCTCCACTCAAGTACATAACATCTTTCATATGAGATATTAAACCAAGACCTCGTCTGCCTTAGCTGATGGCAGCTCAGGAGGATGTAAAAGATCCCATGGAACTTATCAAAAAGAGTAGGGGAAGTCTCATTGTGCACCAGCCAAATTTCTCCTGGTTTATAAGAATACCATCTAATGTTATCCTTGAAAGGAAGCCATTGGCATAGTGGGACAAACCCAGTCAACAAAGTGTAAATAAATAAAAAAAAATATTTTTCTAAGCAAATAAATTAATAAAATACTCAACAGAAGGTATTTATGAGTCTCCTATTGTGGAATGAGCAGCCACAGTCAGGGTGTCATGTACCTAAGGACTTGGGAAATATAATGCTGTCTGTCACATTGTCTCAGGATTAAAAAAAAAAAAAAAAAAAAAAAAACAGAAACATAAATGTCTACACAGAAACCCAGTTTTTCGGAATACCACTGGGTTGCAAAAATAGGCAAGCTGTTACTCCAAACATCCAAGATATTTACCTGGTGTGTGTGTGTGTGTGTGTGTGTGTGTGTGTGTGTGTGTGTGTGTGTGTGTGTGTGTGTGTGTGTGTGTGTGTGTGTGTGTGTATGTGTGTGTGCATGCTTATATATATATATATATATATATATATACATATATATATATATAAATATGGGTCTACTATATATAATCGAAAACTCACTATCTTGAGATTGTATAGTGAATTTGCGGTGGTGCAGCGGTAGTGTTGTCGCCTCACAGCAAGAGGTTCTCCCGTTCGATTCTCGGCTGGAGTGCGAGGAGTGCCTTCTGTGTGGAGTCTGCATGTCCTCCCCGCAGTTGGGTGGGTGTTTGAAAGACATGTGTAAATGGGCGTGCCTTCGTTGAAGGTTGAATGTCGAGCTGGCACCTTGGCGTTCATTAAAATCTACTGCCAATCATTAGCGGACCGGAGTTCTGCTGTTGCGACCCCTAACCAGGAAAAGTCAAAAGACAACAACAACAACATAATGAATCTATATATATATATATATATATATATATATATATATATATATGTATATATATATAAAATGTATTTATATTATCGACCTAAGTTAAGCTTTAATTATTAGTGTGTATTAGGTAAGTGCTCGATATATTTGTTAGTAAACAGCTTTCTTATTGGAAAAAATAAAAACGAGCAAACTGTTGATCACAGCAATGTGCAAGAAATTTATATTGCAACCTTTAGTGGTATTATTGCAAAAATGCTAACAGCACTTCATAATGAATTCCCTGCAACCCTTGTTATTAGAAAATAGCAGTATGTTTGTCCTGTCATCATTAAATAAATTGCTATGATTTATGCAAAAGGTATGTCTCTCTTAGTTTTTTTTCATTATTATTTGTGTTTGTTGTACTAAAACAAATAAACAAAAATTATTAACTCTAAAATTTCAATAAATATAATGAAAAACAGGAAAAGAAATCTAAAAGATATTTAGACACTGACTTTCCCTACAAATCTATAGCACTAATATTATCTACTGAACTGAGCACTCATCAAAGGAAACACTTCTGACCATGTTTCTGTGCCTTAAACTCAGCAGACACCACCACACGCCCCCAATCTATTTCTTAAACCCACTGATACCAGACAAATACAAATTTACCTGCAAAATAAATAATAATAATAATAACAACAATAATAATAATAATAATAATAATAATAATAATAATAATAATAATAATAATATCCCGTAAAGAAAAAAATTAAAAATAATGCCCTAACTTATCTGTAGAACTCTCATTATGAGTGGTCATGACACTCCAACCCTTCTGGACAATAACAAAAAAGTAACCTGGTACTATTACATGTTTTCCAGTCATAACAAATAACAGTTATAGCATGTCTCCCTGTCTCTGTCCTTCTGTTTTTTTTCTCACCATACACACACACACACACACACACACACACACACACACACACACACACACACACACACACACACACACATACTCACACAATATCACAATGCATTTAACTCAGAAACAATACTCAAAAAATCAACACAGAAAAAAACAGGTAAAATAAATATATCCGTGCATGAGATTAACATGTGAAACATCTAGTGCTGAAGCTATAAGAGAACACATTTTGTGCAACGTGCCAAACTTATTCCTAAAATCCAGAATATTATTTATTATAACCCAAATTCTATAAATCTTCTTGCAGTTTCGATGCACTTTGTTTTTATTGTGTTTGCATCCACTTAGGGGAAAAATAACTTGATCCATGTTGCAATGTTTGGTTTCAATTATACACTTTGCAGATTTTCAGAATAGAGGAACCATCAATGAAAACGTTTTTTGCAATACCTTATACTTCACGTGAATATGATTTATGGTCAGCACTATCTCATTTTGTCATCATTTGCTTATCTCACTTCTGCTAATGATAAGTAATGGCACTATCAAGTGAAGTCATTGAATCTGGGGACTGAGAGGCCCCAGAGGAGAGATGAAGTTCCCCAATTAATATTAATCACCATCTAGTATGACATCTGATTTCACATATGTCTTACATCTAGTCTCAAGCCATTAAATACATTTTCTTGGAATTCTTTCAAGCACATTGTCACATTAACCTGTATTTTGCATTTCGAAAGCTACAGTGGTTTCAGGAATCCCCTGTGACTCTTGTCGCTGGTTAATTTCCCTTCACCAAGAACCTTCATAATTAGTTCAATTAATTTTTATATAATGTTTTCCATGGTTATTTCCCTATAGTACACTGAGTAGATGGCACTTTGTTGACCTCTTTGCACAGTTTATAATAGCAATGTCAGAATAATGCATTTCCTACCATATATTCCACATCACTGCAAGCTAATAATGTGTATGTATATTTTGCAAGAATATTTAATTTGGGTTTTCAAATGTACCCATTTATTTCTCTGAATTAATGTTTTCTCTTGTGAAAGTCAAAGTTGTTTGGATAAATAAGAATCTTCATTTCTTTTTACAGTTTTATAAATTTTACATCATACAAGTATATTCTGACCTATTTCATTTAAGTATGCAAATATTACATTTCTGAATTCTAGTCTTTAATTAAGGGTCTGTACAGCATAACTACCAAAGTGGAGAAAAGCTGCACAACTAATACTAGTATTTGAATCTAAAGTCATATATTAAAGCAGTAAATCATTTTAGTATACTATACACTTATAAACAAAAGCATGTATATTTAGGCTTAGACTCAATGCATGCTTTATCAACATTTGACAAGCCGGTATATCAGTTTGCCATGACAACTTGTTAGTACCTTAACAGGTGCTGCAGACTTAAGCTTAAGTGCATATTTCTGTTGGTTGGTACTTTAACATAATAATCTGACAGATTTTTTTTTTCTTGCTTGTGATGCTATAAGTGGAAAAAAAGCAGTTTAATGTTTACTTTTTTATTTGAAGGTTAAGCTCTGCTTATATAGCAATATATTTTGATAGACACTCACTCTTCTCAAGATCCTCTATTTCTACTCAGTCACTAAAGACAAAAGAAGAAAATGTTAACTTTGAAACTGTGATTGTTATGTATGGCACAGGTATAATAAAAGAAGGCATATGATGTACTTTAAATATATTCCTACAGCTGTTGACATGTTGTGGGATTGTTTCCAAATTATACCAAAGGCCAAACACCCAGACCAATTTTAGAAAGATAGGCCACTAGTTGACCTATCTCTTACAGATAATTTTAAAATGGTCTTCGAAATGGCTTTCAGAATGGGTGTATTACCTTAACTGTCTTTTGATTTCTCTTGTAAAATTCAGTACACTGGAAATAATCTATTATAATTATTTCACAGAATCTATTCCATAATCTACTCTCTATTGTGCAGTGACTGGTTCTGTCTCATAGAAGCTTTAGTATTGTCATCAGGTAAAAGCATTCACTGCTTTCAGCAATTCTTGTATAATACAAATACTCTGGTAAATGTTAACATATCTGAAATGAGTGCAGTGTTCCTCCTGGAACACAGAATGCTTATTTTGATATTTACCTTCCTGACATTTTCGTGATTGAATCAAAGTTTCCAGCTTGAGAAGTTGTCATTCTGTTGTTTGGCTGCGTGCACTTCAATGCAGCTGTCAGAAGTAACAGAAAGCATGCCTTGCTATGCCATTATAATCAGAAATGATATACTGCATTCATTTCTACAAATCTTTTGCATTTGAGATATCTAGTAGCTGTCGCCTTTTTTAACACCTTTAATAAATTGTCACTTAAGACATGCGCACACATTTACATACACTATACATTATAAATACATTTTCTTTCGTTACAACAGCTGCCATTCACTCCAGTATTACATACAATCCTCAGTTCCTGCCTTCCCTTAAACCTTACTCTTCCTTCTGAAGTTTCCCCTATACATGCTCAAGGTGAAATTGCTCAAGTGTCAGTAGTATGCAGAAATAAATGAATGGAGTAATGCTAAATACTGTTTCCTATAGGAAATCCATGCCAGTGCAGTTTCTAAGTGTGCACCAGCAATTACTCACTTGTTTGGGTAGAGTTCTCTCTCTTCTTTGAGTTGGTTCATAGGTTCATAGGTAGGTACTAGGCTATCGGCCCTAGGGCCCATACAAGCCTAGCCAAAAAATGTACCTTGGCTTTCGCCACCCAAGAAAATTATTTTCCTGTGCACCTGTCGAGCAGAGCCACAGAAGTGATCCCCGGGGTGAATTTCCCATTTCCCATCCAATCATCAAGATTTTTCTTGAAGAGTGCTAATGAGGAGCTCTGTTTGACATAGATAGGTAGTCTGTTCCAGAGTATGGGAAGTCTCTGGGACAGGAATCTATCCCTCCAGCATGTTCTGTTTATTGTGGTGACAAGGTTAAGGTCCCTAGAGCGTGTAGCTCGGAGGAATTGGGATTTCTTTAAGTGGAACATGTCCAACAGCTCTGGGTTTGACATAGCTTTGTATGTTAGGCAGAGATCACCCCTGAGTAGGTGATATGCGATGGAGTAAAGCTGTAGTTTTTTGAGACGGTCTGCATAGGGCATTTGTTTGACGCACAGTAATCCTCTTTGTGAGGTATTTCTGTGGTCTTTCCAGTTGTTGTAGATGTCTTGTGAGGTACATACCAAAAGGGGTGTTGTACTCTATAATGGGTCTAATGAGTGATGAGTAAAAGAGAACAATGACCTCTTTTTTTCTGGATGAGAATCCTTTTGTGATGAGATGAGCCACGTAGAAGGATTTCCTGACCACTGTGGTGATGTGATTATCAAAGGAGAGACTACTGTCCACCTGTGTCCCAAGGTCTCATCACATTTTCGGCATTAAGTAGACTACCAACTATGTGGTAGTTCATGGGTACAGAGTTTTTACCAAAGGGAATGACAATACACTTTTTGGCATTGAGCTTCAGGCCATGGCTTTGACACCAGGTATCTGTTTCAGTGAGGCCCTTTTGTAGTTTGTCCACATCGTTAGGAGTTTCGATTATGGCTCTTAGTTTGCAGTCATCTGCAAACTTTGTTAGCCAAAGTCCTTCTGTGTTGGCCTGCACTTCAGAGAAGTAGATACCAAATAGGAGAGGACCCAGGACTGAACCCTGTGGTACTCCACTTGTCACTGGTCTGAAGTCGGATTTGGAATCCGCTACTTTCACAGTGTGAGTTCTGTCTGTGAGCCAGTTGGCAACCCATCTTGTGACATAGGGATTTATACCTACTTTAGTGAGCTTATCTAGAATTCCAGAGTGGGGGATGGTGTCAAAAGCCTTGGTGAGATCTAGATAAGGTGTGTGAACCATTTTACCCTCATCTATGGCTTTGGTGACTGCTTCAAAGAAATCAATCAGGTTTAGGAGACATGATCTGCCTTTTACAAATCCAAACTGAGTAGCATCCAGAGTTTGAAGATTACCAATGTCTTTGTTTATGAGTTCCATGATGATACGTTCCATGGCCTTGCAGACCAGGCTCGTCAGGCGAATGGGGAGGTAGTTTCCGGGGTCTGTCGTGGCTCCCCCTTTGTGGAGTGGGATAACTGTTGCGGTGCACCATTCAGTGGGTACAAAGCCTGAGGTGAGGCTATGACTGAACATGGTACTTAGGTAGGGTGCCAGTTCATTCTGTAGTTTGTGTAGAATGCAGCCTGGGATATTGTCAGGTCCCATGGATGATGTGTTCTTGGCTTTGGAGAGTGTATTTTTTACCTGTGCAGCCGTGATTATAGGAACTTTGCATTCTTCGGGTATAGAGATGGGCCCTCTAGGTGGTGAGAGGGGAGTAAAGTTAGCACTGAACCTATCTGCTAGGATGTTGGCAATATCAGTTGGTTCTGTATATTTAGTGCCATTATGCTGTAACTCAGAGCAGATCTGAGTGTTTCCATTTAGATTCTTGACATAGCTATACAATGCTTTGTGGTTGTCTTTAGAGTCAGTGGCAATTTTGTTTTCATAACTAGCTTTGGAGGATTTTATGAGGGATCTCAGCTTCTTACTGAGATTGACCAGGGAGTTCCTCCAGTCATGGGATTTTACTCTTTTTTGCAACAGTTTTTTTCTTCTGTTGTAGAGTTTATTTATGGCAGAGGACCACCAGACTGGCTTCCTTTTTTTGGAGGATAACATCTTGGTTCTATTAGGGATAGCATGATCCATGCACTAGTGTAAGCGCTTATAAAGTGCATTTGTGTAGGATTCGGAAGTCATACCTCTATTGTCCATCTGCATGGGTGTCATGAAGTTTGCCACTTCTGTCTTAAGAAGTGTGAAGTTGGCTTTTGAGAAGTTTTTTATGATGGTTTCCCTAATTGGGGCTGGGGGTGGGATGTGGATGTCTAGGCTGATTAGCTTGTGGTCGGATCTGACCAATGAGGAATTGACCTCTGGTGTGGAACACCGGTTTCCCATGTTGGTAATGACCAGGTCTAGGATATTGCTGCCCCTGGTGGGGGTGTGAATAAGTTGATCTAAGGCATTGGAATTTATGAATTCTAGAAAACGTTGAGCAAAAGAGTTGGTACATGAGTAGTTTTCCCAGTTAATGGTGGAGTAGTTGAAATTGCCCATTATTAGGGTGTTGGGTTGCACCCTAATACTTTCCAGTGTATCAAAAAATGAGGAGTGTGAATCCTGGGGCATGGTGGGGGGTCTGTAGCAAGCTACAATTTGGATTGCGGTTTTGCCCAGAGTTAGTTGCACTTGGATAATCTCGGATGCATTATGCTGTGCAACTAGCCTGGAGGTGTGGATATCCTTAATGAATATGGACATGCCTCCACCTTTAGTGCTTCTTTCTGGGTTAGGTGGCCGAAAGGTGTAGTATGAATTGAAGCCTGGTAATGCAGGGGTGCTCTCGGTAGCTTTGAACCAGGTCTCTGTCACTGCACAGATGTCAATGTTCTCCATTTTAAGGAGTGCCTCGAGTGAGTGCATTTTGAGGTTTAGACTTCTAGCATTGAGTAGGATTACCCTCAGATTTTGCTTGGTTGCACCTGTTACGGTGATGAATTTGCCATTTGAACCTTGCCTAAAAAAGGCACTATAGGGGTAGCAAGAGCCTTAGCCAATATCTGGAATCCTAAGGGCGACAGGTGCAGGCCATCTCTGGCAAAGCATCGTGGACTGTCGATCATGTCGTCCCAGGCAGACAAATACTGGATCCCCTTAGAATGACACCAGAAGCTTAGCCAATTGTTGAAGTCAATCATTTTGTCCTTGTACTGTGGTATCATTCTGGGTGATGGCAGGATGCTACTCAGGGTTAGGGTCATACCTGCCTGGGATACAAGATCAGAGAGCTCCTCCATGTCTCTTTTCATGTAGTCCAGTGAGGTACGTCTCAGGTCATTCACACCAACATGGACAATGACAGTATCATATTTTTACTTATTGTGGAGTGACCTGAGTGCATGCGTTATGTGGCGGATCCTGGCACCTGACAGGCAGCTGACAGTAACTTTCTCCTTGTTTAGTCTAGTGAGTGGAACATCAGTGTGCCTGACTATAGAGTCACCTATGACTAGAGTGTTGGGTACGTTGTTATGCCTTATGGGCTGTGGTTGAGTGGCACACTGAGTTTGTGGGCTATGTGTCATTTGAGTTGTGTTGGGGGGTGGAGTTTGCTTGCGTTTATGCTTTGGATGTCCCTGATGCTTGGGCAGGTTTTTATTGAGAGCCTACACGAATGTAGGTGTGTGTTTTGTGTTTCTATGTGTGTGTTTTGGTGGTGTAGGTTTTGAGGGACTATGTGATGAGTGTAGTGTGGTGCAAGTGTTTACCTTCTCCTCTTGACTGTCTAGTCCAGTCTTGGGTGAAGAGAGCTTTGCTTCCAGTTTGGCTATATAAGTGCATCTCTCACACATTGTAGTGTTGGGTGGTAGGAGGAGAGGGTTGTCTGTGTACATGAGGCAATTGCTGCATTGCCCCAAGATGCCCAGATTCATCAGGTAGACAGGAGAAATCACTGGGAGCTGGCCCTTAGACATGCCTGGATAAGTGCTTATTTATTAAGTACTAAAAATTGCTTTCCACTAGACAAGTGTGGAAAGTTGAGTGCTGTAGTAATTTGCAGCTTATGTAGTGCTTACAATGAGTTCTGAACAAGTGCTGAATTCAAAGAAACAGATTTGCGTGCTGAAACTAGAAAACTGGCTAGTTATAAGAAAAAAAAAACTAAGCTAGAAGGCTTCCCTCCAACACAGAAGGGCTTGGGGGCTCAGAAGCCTGCAAAGAGTCTATACCACTTAACAGGAAAGGCAGGAAACAAGCTTAATTTTTTTTTTCTGTTTCCCAGATGGTCTGACTATAAAGTTTTTATATAGAAGTTGAAGCCTGCCTATCCACATCTGGAGTACAGAGGAGGCTTGTCCCTCCTGCAAAAAAACAATAAAACTGATTTCTTCATGAGTTTCATGCATATTTTTCAACTATTTAACACATCAGCTTTCAGGACGTCTGCTTTTCATAGCAGAACCTGCTGAATATTTTAGTGTTTCTACAAACTCCATTTATTTCTAAGTTACTTCTTCCTTTTGAAAACATCTTAGTCCAAGTTATTTTATTTTTTATATTAAATAGTTCAAATACAGTTGGTTTAGAGTTTGAGGTCTATTTTCTGGTAATTGCTTTTTTTAGCAGCCAGTAAAACAATAAGGCCTTACTATTCCCAGGATTTATTATTATAGTCCAAATGTTATTCAAAAAATAAAGAAATATAGGGTGGGGGAAGAGACAATACAGAAAAATATCATAAATGTTATGTAATGCTAATATAGTCCAGCCCATGCACATTCCCACATTACTATTTAAATTTGTCACAACCACATATGAATGTGAAGCAATACACATATATTAAATGAAACATTAATCTCAATATTATATATACTTTGCAAATAGCATGATTATTACAATTATTCTTCATGCACTAAAACTCATAAAATGTCTATGTGAACTGAGTAAATTTTTATTTTAAGTTAGTGATTACAGGATAACACTTATTAACTAATAATAGCCAACTGATGCTGGGATTTGAACCCACAGACAACTATGTTTACCGAAGCATTAGCTCATACACTGTTGCAAGAGCTATTTGTGTAGATATGTATGATTGGCATATATAGAGCATGCATTACTTTGTCAGGAAGTTAGAGACTGTTCAGACAATTAATAAAATTATTTTGCAATCACTCCTATTATGAAATTGCCATCGGTCATACCTGAGCCATACGCATCCAGTGCCTTAGTTGATGCACCTCCCTATTTTCTTCAGTTTCTGCAGAAGCTACACAGAACAGACAAAGAAAGAAGAACACCTGTTTGCATTAGCAAGTCAAGGTATTGTGCTGCCTGGTAATGGGCCACTATACTTACTCAGCTCAGATGGGTTGTGGTTCTGATAATATTCCTCCCATTGGTGAAGGAGGTCCTGCTTGAACTTTTTTAAGTTATTGAATAGTGACAGCTTTATTTGTCAGTATGTGGGATGCCAGTTGTACTGGTGACAGCCTTGGCCAGGATATTCCAAACCATAGCCTTGTACTATGACCTATGGCTTTCCTGCAGCAGCCAGCAGCAGTAATATTTAATTAAGAGTCCAATAAAAGTCTTGTACTCCTTTGCACACCACCTTTTTGCTCTAAATGGAGCACTACCCTCACCATTGCCTACAATGGATTCTGAAAGCTTGACAATTTCATTTGCATGACAGAAAGCACAGAAATGGAATGGAATGGAATGAAATGTATGTACAATTTTTTTAAAGCTCACCTTAGGTGAGAATCATTGCAATACAACTTGGCTAAATGTGCTGATCAATGTATATACAAATGGTCCACAGCAATTCCAGCAGCTGCTATTAATGCCGATATCTCAGTTACATTTTCAATGATTTATTGCTACTTCAGGGCATGTTCTCTTGTAATATTAATAGCATTCATAATAAGAACTTTTCACAAACAAATCTAAAATGAAGATCTCTATGTCAATTTTATTGTTATCATTCAGTGCTGTCCCTATGTAAAGTTTGTTTAAGTACCACACAACCCCTTGGTGGCATATAAAATGTTGAAAACTGTATGTGATAGCAACTTGGAATCGAACCTATATCGAAAAGGAACCTGAACCTCTTTATTATGTATATGAACTGTTAATGCTACAACATAATAGATCGTCCATGGGTGTAAATTGCACTATACAGCTTTGAAAAGGACTAGATGTAGATCTATGTCTGACAAATCTGTTAACTGCTGCGGTTTGAGGTGTTCCTTCGTGTGAAAAAGATTTTGAAGCAAATATGTACACCTGTGGAAAAATTTCCAATACACTCATATATCTAATATTTTTAATGCTAACTGATGCATGATGAAGCCAAGCTTATTTGCATGACTGATGGAAAAGTCTTAGCCCATGTATATTTTTTCTGAGTTGTTGCCATATGATGTAAAATGCCAGCTCTGTAAAGTTATTCATGTAAGCTGTCACACAAAGAATAAGAAACAAGTTTAGAATTGTTGACATTGTGTGTTATGATGTGCTGTTTTCATTAACATTATGGTGCAGTAATGTTATAACATATACTGAGGAAGGGGCCATGCAGAGTTTACAGGAGGTGATGCTCTATGTATCAATACAATGTGCACTTGGGGTAATGAAAGCTATATTTCACTGAAGCCATGGTCATGCAGAATTTCAAAGCTGTGTTGCTGTTATTTTCATATTTCCCTAAATCATTATGTTGCTAATTGTACTGCACATACTTTTGCACAAATACTATTTGTAACATCATGCACATAGAAGTGCTGTTTTACTATAATCCCATCTGTATTATTTAATATCCATTATACACACTTCTGTTGTGACATTCACATTTTGATTTGTAAGTGTAGCTCAGGTACAAGTACAGAAAATAAAAAAAAAACATGCATTATGACTTCTAAAGGTAAACTATCCATATTCTGGATTCAACCCATTCACTATTTGTGCTGTTATTCATAACATACTTCATTAACATGTGGAGTCATTGGGAAAAAAATATAACAAGTGTACTTTCTTCATTCAGTATGGTCCTAAGTGCTGACCAAGGCACTCCATTGCCAATTTCAAATGAGGAACTAACAGTTAAGCCATTGGGCGTACAAAATTAAATTTTGAATTTTTGCCATGAGAAATGAACTGTCATGCAGCAGAAAAGCATTACTAATGGACCCTGCTGTACAATGCCAACCACAGCACAAAGGATGAAGCCAAAGATATCTCTCTCTCTCTCTCTCTCTCACTCTCACTCTCTTTCTCTCTCTCTCTCTCTCTCTCTCTCTTTATATATATATTTATATATATATATATATATATATATGTGTGTGTGTGTGTGTGTGTGTGTGTGTGTGTGTGTGTGTGTGTGTGTGTGTGTGTGTCAGTGGGAAGATTTCTCACCTTTGTGGCCATATACAAGTAAAATGTTGACTGTAACGATCCCTGCTTTTACAGAAACATCGTCTTCTGTTGATCTGATCTTTGCATCTATGACATTACGATGAAACATTGACATGATTAACAGTTTTTGCCACCTGAACATTTACAAGGTAATGTATAGAAAGCCAAGCACATGTACTTAGCTTTGTACTTCTTACATTTACATTTAGACAGTGATATAGTCATGTTATTGCACTGTTGTCATTTGTCCTGTCACGGTAAAAATCTGTGATCATTGCTGATGTGATGATAGTTAACCATGGGAGATTGCAAACCAGTGACTGCGACACATGACTGATTTCCATTTGAATGCTTTATGGCATTGTACTTAAATGCAATCCCATTTGTACCATGAATGTATTACATTTTGCAATGAGTCTGAATGTTTTGTTTTTGTATTTCTACATTGCATATATTTGCTAAGATTCATATCTACTTTGTCATCACAAGGGCACGGTCTTCTTACCAAATGTTAACTAAAGTGTGCATCGATGTTCTCTCTTAAGTTAGTAAATGTACATGAAACCTTCTTAGTAAGATGTATCTCTCTCTGATACACCCACTGTAAGCATGCTTGTCATTAACAGTTGAGAAGAGCAAGTAACTGAACATGATGAAAGGCTAATAAGTCACATTTGTAAGAAATTATCCAGCTAAATGTCTTAATACTCTTTGTATTGCTGAGGAGTGTGCATGTTATTGTATAGGCACTAGTGCCATATTTACCTGCCCAGCACATCAGTCAGATTGAATGATTCAGAAATGATAATGAGCTGGTACTTATACATGCCATGTGCTAAGAGGGATTAATCTACTCTATATAACCATAACCTGGGACTATGAAACATTCATTGTGCTAGCGACCATTTGTTTCTCAAGTGCTGCCAAATAAAACTGCTGCTGACAGTGATACTTTGTGGAAAACTGTCTGAAAATCATTTAAAGTATATAATGTTTTTTACAAGTACTGCTTACAGGTTTGCATTTTGAATGCTTTTAGTTGCAATGAGTGCTGTCTAACTTCGCAAAGTTGTGTCTTTTAATGACAATACAAACAATGTGTTACTGCAGTTCTCATTTACTTCTATTCCATGGGTTTCTGGCAACATTCTGAAGATGTCCAGACATGTCTGACTTCAGAAGGGTATATTTGTTTTTGTTACATTCATAAAAATTTCTCTGCTGATGTTGTTCTGTTTGCTTAGTAATTGTATATTTGGTTATTCATTCTTGTCCCTAACATCATTGTTTGTTCATTTGTGTAATCATCTGTTATCCCCATGGCGGGTGGGGATTATAGAAGTCTTGCATTGATATACTTCAGATATGATTTTTTTTTTTTTTTACATTTTAAAGGGGATAAGGGTGTATCAGAGAGATATACATCTTACTAAGAAGGGAGGGGTGGCCTAATGGTTAAGGTGTTTATCTTACAAACACAAAGTGCAGGGTTTGAGTCTCACAAGGGATAATTGGCTAAACTTAAAATAGCTCACAAGGGCAGTTAGCTTAATCCTAATCTATAAAGCAGCAATGCCTACATAATGAAAAGTTTCTCCCAAGTGCTAGAACAGCCTGCCAACCATACACTCCCATTTATGTTATATTTATATCTATCTACATATATATATATATATATATATATATATATATATATATATATACACACACACACACACCTTGTTTCCCTGAAAATAAGACCAGGTCTTATACTCTTTCCCCGCCGAAATACTCATTAGGGCTTATTATCAGGGGATGCCTTATCTACCCCTCATACAAAAATCGACATTTATTCATTTATTCTTGTACAAAAATAGACATTTACTCATGTATACAAATCAACATTTATTCATGTACAAAAATCGACATTTATTCATGTACACAAATTGACATTTATTTGGTACTTTTCTGTTATTGGGCTACAGTCCTAAGTAATGCATTAACAGTTGTGTGAGAATCCTACATAAACAGTGCAACAAACATTTCAACTTCAGAATATCTACACCTTGGCTTTCACAGTGCAATATTTCATGCTTAACAGAAAGTGCAGAAAAATGTCAATACATGTGTATTGGAGGAGAGGAATAAAACTGAAAGCAGAAGCAATCCATTTTGTTGCCCTGATAATGGAAAAGTTATTCAAATACAGTCATGTCATCTTCTTCTGGAACATTGTCATAAGTCTCCAATCCCCGAATTCCAGCCTGAATTTCTTGTGACTCAATTTCCTGTAGAACCATTGGCCCCAACCTCTCATGCCTAGCAATAGAGCTCTCCTTAAATGAGCACTGCTTGTCCAAGTAGCCTGCTCATAGTGCATTGGCAACACAGCTGTCAGTGATTTTATCCCATGAATTTTTCACCCAAGTTACGACCTCTTGCATGCTAGGCTTCACAAAGTTTCCATGCTGATTTCTCTCCATTCTGTTTTCAGTGTAGTCATTGAGTTCCATTCGCAAATAGTCCTTGAATGGCTTGTTTATTGCAATATCAAGAGTCTGGAGACAGGCAGTCATTCCTGCGGGAATCATTATTTGATCTATTCTTCTCCGTGCAAGGAATTTCTTCATGTATTTAGCACGGTGAGTGCTGGCTGAATCCCAGACTAGAAGACCTCTTTCGCCACCTTGCAAAACAAGTGGCAGCATTACATCGACCCACTTCCTTATAACTGCTTGTGTGCACCAGGCTTTTTCAGTTTCAAGAATGTAAACGACTGAAACACATTCAATCTTATCTTTCTTGCCCTTACTAATGATTAGAGGTGGGGTTTTCTTTCCATCTAGATGAATTGCAAACATATAGGTAACATATGCACTCTTGTAATCAGTGGAAGAAATGTAGATTGACGAGGCACCCCTCTGATCAATTCTTGTTTGAGATCCTTGGACCATAAACACTGCGGTTTCATCCATAGCAATCATGCTGGAGAGTTGGTATTTAGAAAAGTCAATGCCATGAACAAAGGACTTGAATGCAAGAGCACATTTAATAACTTCAGTATCTTCCAGCTTGAACAGTGTTGTTGATCTTCTTAGAGACAGTTCATATCGCTGAAGGAAGCCATCCAGCCAATGTTGTGATGCTTTGAATTCTTCTGGGGATATTTCTAACTGTGGTGCCATTGCAAGGGCAAATGCTTGAATATCAGCCCTGTGCACAACCAAAGCCTTTGCTCTCCTGTTAGCAATCCATTCACAGATGATGTCTTCCAGCTCAGAAAATAATGGTTGCTGACCTGATCCACGCTTGCACTTCTTAGCATTTCCATTGTTGGCCTGCTGACTGAGGTTATCGTATGCTGCACGCCATTTTTGGACAATTCGGAGATCTAACTTCTTCTCTTTGCAGAAAGCCGATACTTTCCCCGGGAGTCCTCCATGATTCCTTTCTTGTACTCGACAGAATAGCTCTTTCTTTTTGCACTTATCTTGTCTGGGGGGTGGGTGGTTAATTGAAGACTTACGAGACCGGAGTGGCAACACAAAATGGTAATGGTTAAGAATACACAACCACAGCTGTTTGTTATCAAGTGTGCTTGCTTTATGTGTGTTGTTTGTACTTTGACCAATCAAAGTACACCTGCCAGTGGTTATGGGTCAAGGATCTCAACTGTCAAGTGTGAGTGATGAATAGGGTTACAGTAGGAATCGTGGCGGACTACCAGGGAAAGAATCTTATGACTTTCTGCAAAGAGAAGAAGTTGGGTGTCCAAATGGTCTGAAAATGATGAGCAGAGTACAATAACCTCAGTCGACAGGTGTCAATAATATTATTTTATAATTCAACACGTCCATCATGTGTTGTTGATGATCTTAACCGGGGCTTATTTTTGGGGTAGGGCTTATATCATGACCACCCTGGAGAACCATGCTAGGCTTTATTCTCTGGTTAGGTCTTATTTATGAAGAAATATGTCATATATATATATATATATATATATATATATATATATATATATATATATATATACATATATACACACACACACACACACACACACACACACACACACACACACACACACACACATATATATATATATATATATATATATATATATATATATATATATATATATATATATATATAGATATGTGGGATCCGTACTGATTCTCGAATGACAACATCACCGAATCACTATCGGCTTTGCATACTTACACAAAAGTGGTTTTCACTGAAGAAGCATGCATAAGTATGCCTATTGCGCAGATCATACTATGGTGCAGATAAGGGAATATTCCCTTTTCCTCATTGTAGTGTGATCTTGGAGTGAGAATATTAAAGTTGTGGGGGTGTGGGGTGCGGGGGGGGGGCTTGCCCCTCTGCATAAAAGTAGATTTATTGTTTTTTTTTTTAACACACTTTAACAAAAGCACTTTTTTGGTGAAAGCACTTTTGTTAAAGTGTCTTTGGTGATTGTGGATTCAGGCTATTGAACTTTCGTTCAATAGTCCTAAAGCTATATATATATATATATATATATATATATATATATATATATATATATATATAGTTATTTATTTATTTTTTTTTTTTACATTACAAGAAGGCTATGTTAACAAAATCAAAAAAGAAACAGCCAGTCCCATGGAAACCTCCATTCTCAGATGCTGTGAATGAGGTCATTGTCCAAGCCCTCCATCTCCATGAAGCAAACCCTTTCATGATGGTGACACTGTCTGTCAGCTTGTAGTGAATGATGTGAATGCTGTGAGTGGACATGGCCAAAACTACAAAACTGTTAGACAAGGGGCCTGTGACATTATCAGGCAGGCTAATGATAGAGCAAAGACTATGGCATGGGAATGGAGAGATACTTGGGGAAGGTCTCCTAATGAACCACCACTCACTGAGATGAAAGAGTTCCTGTCAACTTTAAGGGATCCAGGCAGTTCAGAGGAGCTTCAAAGTGCTGTAATGGATGTAGGGGCAGAAGATGAAGAAAACCACAGGATCTGAGCTAATAATAGTCCAGGTACCCCATTTAGCACACAAAGACATACATACATGCATATATTGGGTGGCGTAAGCCAGGGAACCTTGTTTGCTAGGCTTACGTAGGCCCTTGGACTGATAGCCTACTACCTACCTATGAATCTATATATATATATATATATATATATATATATATATATATACATACATACATACACACACACACACACACACACACATATATATATATATATATATATATATATATATATATATATATATATATATATATATTATTTTATTTTATTTTATTTTACATTTGTTGACCGGGATAGTCTGACTGGATACATGTCCATTTTCAGCAGAGGTCCAGGGAGAAAAGCTCCAAATATACAGATAAATGCATACATACATGCCAAGGGTATTACAAAGTCAGTAAGGTTTGGCATTCAAGAGGAATTCACAGTTTTAACAAGGGAGAAAAGCTCCAATTGCACAGATAAAAAACATACATACAAGCCAAGCATATATTGCAAAGTAAGCAAGGTGCGTCCCTCAAGAGGGATTCACAATTTTAACAGTGTGTAGTAGAATATAAAATATTAAACAGGTGGATTACAGCAACAATTATTATATTAAACAGGTGGGTTACAGCAACAATTATTATTTACAAAGTAATGTACAGAACGAGAATGTCACTGCAAGCAGTTGTGGGCAAGAAGCTAATACAGAGTTGTTATGAAGATTAATCAGGGTTGGTACTTGGACAGAGCCAGTGCATTTTATAATACTATTTGAGGCCTCTTTTAAAAAGGCTTAGAGAGGGTTCCAGGGTAATGTCTGCCGGAAGTATGTTCCAAGGTTTGCTAATACAGTTGGCAAACAGGGAGTCTCCAGCTGAGTTTTTAGCTTTGTGTGTTTGGACTAACAGCTTGTTGGATGAGCATAATGGTCTGGAGTTACTATATGTTTTTTTTGATATTTTTAAGTGCGGGGGTGTTTTCGGTTTGGTTAAGAATATTATGTGCTACTATTAGCTGACTGAACCGAAGTAAGCTTGACATTTCTAGCCATCCTAGGAGACAGGTTTTGGCAGGGATGTGTCCTATTTGTGGATCCAGTGGCGAATCTGGCAATATGGTGGTAACAGTGAAAGAGCTTGGTAAGCTCTGATTTGTTTAGGTTAGCAAGTATAGGAGAAGAATATAGGAGGGTAGACAGAAGTTGAGAGTAGGCGATTGCGATCCTACCTATTGGAGTTAGAAAAGGTTTATTTCTATATAATGAGCTGAGCTTCTTTTTGATGGTTTTGATGGTTTTGTTGACGTGCAGATCAAATTTGAGATTATTATCAACTATTACCCCTAAGCGCTTAGTGTGGCTATCTGGGGAAATAGAGGTACAATTGTTTGATGTTATTGTAAAGGAAAGTGGGGTGGACCTACACGTGGGGGTAAAGAATAACAGTTTAGTCTTGTTGGGATTCAACAGAAGATCGTGATTAGATCGCCACTTTTCAACTGTGTTAACTGTATTCTGGGTTAAGGTTTGCAGGGCTGTTGGGGAGGAGGCTGAGCAGATCAGAGTGGAATCATCTGCATATTGGATGCAGGTTGCTTATGGGATGGCAGTGTGTAGGTTATTGATAAAGACAGAAAAGAGTAGAGGACCTAAATAGAGCCCTGAGGAACTCCAAGGGTGAGAGGTAACAGGGTGGATAGTTTGCTCTGCCATAGTACTGCTTTTTGTCTACCACTCAGATATTATTGGAACCACTGTATAGTATGGTTGTCCAGGGAAATAGATTTCAGAGAGTGGATGGGTAATTGGTGGTTGACCATATCAAAGGCCTTTGTGAGGTCTAGGAAGAGGGCTGATGATACCATATTATTGTTATTTCTCGTTAGATATATGGCATTGGTGAAGGAAAGGAGAGGAGAGGTGGTGCTGTGATGTGGTCTAAAGCCATGCTGAGAGACAGCCAGCATATGGTTCTGAATGAGATGGTGCATAATTTGTTTGGGGATGCACTTTTCCATTATTTTGGCTAGTGGTGAAAGAATGGTGATGGGTCTACAACTGGATAATTCTGTAGAACTTCCACCTTTGTGGAGTGGGATAATACGGGATATTTTCCAGATGGGGAGGATAGCACTGACTGCTAAGGATCTATTGATCAGGATAGATATGGGGAATACTATGGCATTAGCAGCAATGTTTAAGAACTCTGCTGGGTGAAGGTCAGGAGATAGGGTGGTGGGCTTCAATTTCTTGATTAGTGATCAGATAAGAGTGGTAGAGACAGGTTGGAAATGAAAGGGGGGATAAGTAGTGGGTGTGTTAATGGTGGAGTTAGAGTGTATGGGAGTGAGTTGGTTAGTGAGAGACTGGATTGTTTCAGTGAAGAAATTATTAAAGGCCCTAGTGATAGTCTCAGGGGGGTTTTGGGTGTAGTTTGTTGGGGTTGGAGTGGTAGATTGTCCTGGTTGAAAAATCCAGTTTATACCTGCCCAGAACTTTTGGGGATTGTTCTGGTGTTTTTGCTGCAGGTTCTGGTAGTAGCTTTCTTTGTCTAGCTGAATGGATTTTTTGTATAATTCCTAAGCTAACGGTATTTTCGTTGGTCGAGAGGGCCTTTAGTTGCTCACCAGTTGGCCCAGGCTTTATTTCTAAGTTTGATTTTTAGTTTGGTTTCCTTTGTGAGCCATGGCGCTGTATTTGTTTTAGGTTTAATATTACGTCATGGGGAATGAGAGTCAAGGATGCTTAGAAATTTAGTATTCAAATATGTTACTGCCTCTTCCAGTTGTATATGTTTTAGGATTGACCAGTTGACTGAATTAAGTTCATTTTGGAAATTTGCAGGATTGAAGTTCTTGGTATTTCTGACTGTTTTATAGGTGGGCTGATGGGAGTTCTCACCCTTATGGTTTATAATGTAAATTAGAGAGTGATCACTTAGGTCATCAGGGAAGGTTCCAGATTTATGCAAGTAGGGATGACTATTGATAAGAATGCATTCAAGAATACTTTCTCTCTTGTTGGGTTTGCTGATCCTAGTAGGAACGGTTATTATTTGACTGAACCTGAAGAGATTTATATGGGTGACAGGTGATTCGGCTGAGCAGGTGGACCAATCAATGTTGAAGTCACCAAGAACAGTGGTTTCTTTGGGGTGGGTAGTGGATAACCATTGGAGGATATCTTCTAGTGTGCTTATATTGTTACCTAGGGGAATGTAGACACAGACAATACTTATGCATTTGTTGTGGTTAATTCAAAGTTTAGCTATAAGGATTTCGGCGTTATTAAACGGGGCTTGCTGTATGGAATCCCTATTAACACTTAGTGTGTTTTGTAAAGAACTGCTATTCCTCCTCCCTTTCTAGTAGTGCAGTCTAATTGCTGAATGTTATATCCTAGAGGTAATATTTCATTATCAACAGTAGTAGGTTTTAGCCAGGTTTCTGTGAGACACATTATATCTGGGGAATGGACTGCTAATAGGGCGTGTAGGTTGTATAATTGATTGTTTATGCTTCTAATCCTTAGGTGAAAGGTCAGAAGAGAGTTAGTGGTTCTACTAAGTGGTAGTGTAATGGTGGGAGTGCTGTTGTAGGGGTTAGTGGCACTAGGTGAAGAAGGGCCAGGGTTGGGATGTATGTCCCCATCTACTATGAGGTTGTAGCGAAGTCTGATTATGAGCTTTAGAATTTTATTTATATGCTTTAGATAGTGTTTGTCTGGAGTTGGAGTTTAGGGTTTTAATTGGGTGGTATTATAAAGGGGATGTGAGATTAGATGTGTGGGGAATAGCTAAATAAGATGTCTTATTTGAGAAGTCAGGGATAATAGTGTGATAATTTGGGTAGTGGAATCCGAGGTAGAATTAGCCTTCAGAGGTGGTGAGGAGATAAAGGATAGGCAATACTGACAGCAAAGAGAATGATAGCGTCTGCTTAGGTGCTAGAGTATTAAGAGTTCTGGTCATTTCAAGGCTTAATGTTACCTGGATATGGTAAGAAGGAAGGAAAAATAGACAAGGGTGACAGAGTGGAGGACCCTTTGGTGGTGAGAGACACTGAGTATAAGGAAAAAAGGGGTGGAGTGAGAGAAGCTGATTGGAAGAAAGGCGGGGGGAGTAGCTATGCTCGTATAAATTTAACAGTACTGGGGGTGGGTGGAATTTGGGGGCAGGGTGGGCTGCGGAGTGAGCCCGGTTGGAGCGAGCGGAGCGGGGCTAAGTCCAATCACAAGATTAATACAGCCTGTAAGTACAATGTAAAATATGTATTTTAATTTCACCCATTTGTTCCTTTAGCATTTTTAAACAATATGCTAAAAATTAACCAGTTTGCACTTAGCTTTACCCTGTTTTATTTGGTGATTTAAGGTAGGGAATGGTGATAACTGCTTACTGGTAGCCAACTGGTTATACTGTTTGGTAGGCCATTGTATGTTAGACTTTAGCCACCTTTAGATGAATAGGGGCTCCCTTA